>NC_090022.1:47377208-47564708 GCF_037176765.1 Anolis sagrei
AAACATTTCTGTGTATGAGAAATTTACCTCCATCTCTAGCCCCCTTTTTATTGATATGGAAGACTGGTATAATAATTCTCTTAAACCTGGGAATAGCTGTATTGATTTAATTTAGTCAAGGTAAACAAATGGAAGAGACTTTTTTTCTTTTACTGTATAATTTTTGAAAATACCAAATGTCTTGCTATCCAGGATGGAAAAAAAAAACTTGCTGTCCAAAACAGAAGAGGAACATTTTGATTTAGACCAAGTTTAGGTAAAATGCTCCATGAAGTTTTTGTGTCCCCTCAGGATCCCCCAGCAGTCATAAGGTATCCCTTTCATCGCATTTGTTGTTCCAGAATGCCAACAAATCATCTCTACATGATCTAGAAAGCATTGCCACTATGTTCTTTTCAAATGGACTCAATTTTTAAAATTGCCCTACAATAACCAAAAATGCCATCTAGGGATCGTAACATTCAGAAACTGTCCTTTCTTTGAAATGTGTCTTATGTGTCTTCCTCAAATTGAATTTATATAAGACTTGGGGAAACAGCATCACCAAGACAATTTTTAAAATGTTTTATGTTGATGTTTTCCTACTGCACTTGCAATATGTAGGCCTTAGAGCACAGTCCTATTACCTATTTACACACATTAGTCTATTTGCCCACAGGCTAGGAAAGGTAGAAACTTGCTTCATATGATGGCATTATGAAATGTTCTGAGACAAGATATTCTCCAACAAAACTTTATGTTTGGAAGGACAAATGGCTAGTGGAGATCATGATGCATGAAAGGACTAAGTTCTAGAATTGAAACCCTCATGTAACTAATCACCTGGTGTAGTGAAATCTACCTTTTAGGCGACCAGGCCGAAGCCTGAATATCAGTAGCTTTCATCTGGAAAGACAGGCAGAAGCAGGAGGAGGAGTCAAGCCGACTCCTGATTGGGTAGAGCAATTAGGGGAGGAGTCGGTTGAGAGAGGGGAAAAGGCTGTCAGTTTTGACAGTAGAGAGAGAAGTGTCTTGACATCAGACACAGAAGGATAGGATTTTAGGAGAGGAAGCTAGATAGAGTTCTGACGGGGAAGAAGAGTTTTTAAAGTGAGCCTTAAGGTTAGGGAATAAGGTTGAGACAAAGGCTAGGGTTTTACTGAGTTGAGAGGACCAGTAAAAGAGAGTTTTGTCTTATTAAACTTAGGAGAAGTTTAAGATACCTTATTGCCCTGTGTGTGAGACAGACAGGAGTCTGTTCTCTAAGAGATACTGTTTCTATGAATAGAACAGTGTGTTTAAGGAAACTCACAGTTTTAAAAGCTTTTTGGTCAGTAGAAATAACTGTTTAATCCAACTAAGTTTCTGCAACTGAATTACGCTTCTGTACTGCTCATTCTATGAGTAGATGTTTGTTTAAAGCTCAATAAACTTTTTCTAGTTCACTTTTAGCTGGTGTAAGCCTCAGTCTGTCAAGCACTTTTAAAGTCCAGTCAGCCAGTTAAGGAGTAATAGAAGATACCCAGGGCAAACACACCTTTACCTACAACACATTCACACCTTTGGTTCCTCAGACCAATAAAGCTGAGGTGGTGGCGGCTAATACTACCAATAACATTGGTCATTGATATATTCAACTTATGGTCAGCCTTAATTTTACTATACTGGTGGCAGAGGTGGGATTCTTTGTTTCCCCCTGCCCCAGGTATCTCTAATTTTACTATACTGGTGGCAGCGGTGGGATTCTGTTCCCCCTGATTCTTTGTTCCCCCAAATAGCTTTTGAATTCCGTTATACTGGTGGCAGCAGTGGGATTCTTTGTTCCCCCCTGCCCCAGATAGCTTTTGAATTCCATTATACCTGGCTTGTATATAAATAAATGTTTTATTTGTCAGTTCTGATTTCCCCTTATATCATATTTAATGAAGTATAATGCACCATCAAATCTAATGCATGCACCTCAATTTTCAAAATCATTAAATCAAAAAGAAGTATTTGCTGGCAATTGTAACATGAAGTGGCAAAAGGTGCGCTCTTAGTTATTTGGCCATTATAGCTGCGGCCTGCTTCCAATTCCCTTCTTTAAAACACAAAAGTGTAGAGCACAAAAGCTCTCAGTAATGAAAAAGAAAACCTAGGCTGCAGAATGGATCCACTTTTATTGCCATGGTGCAATACTATGGAATGATAAGGGCTGTAGTTTTACAAGGCCTTGAGCCTTCTCTGCCAAAGAATGCAAATCTCAGGATTACATAGAATTGAGCCATGGCCATTAAATATGGGGTGATATCCCTTAAAGATGCAGACTGTAGCCAGGAAATCAGAAGGCGCTTACTTCTTGGGAGGAGAGCAATGTCCAGTCTTGATAAAATAGTGAAGAGTAGAGACATCAGACTGGCAACAAAGATCCGCCTAGTCAAAGCCATGGTATTCCCTGTAGTCACCTACGGATGTGAGAGTGGACCTTAGGGAAGGCTGAGCGAAGGAAGATAGATGCTTTTGAGCTGTGGTGTTGGAGGAAAGTTCTGAGAGTGCCTTGGACTGCGAGAAGATCCAACCAGTCCATCCTCCAGGAAATAAAGCCCGACAGCTCACTGGAGGGAAAGATACTAGAGACAAAGTTGAAGTACTTTGGCCACATCATGAGGAGACAGGAAAGCCTAGAGAAGACAATTATGCTGGGGAAAGTGGAAGGCAAAAGGAAGAGGGGCCGACCAAGGGCAAGATGGATGGATGGCATCCTTGAAGTGACTGGACTGACCTTGAGGGAGCTGGGGGTGGTAACGGCCGACAGGGAGCTCTGGCGTGGGCTGGTCCATGAGGTCACGAAGAGTCGGAGACGACTGAACGAATGAACAACAACATCCCTTAAAGATGACCTCCAGGTGCAGCTTCCCCTTTTGCTTTGGCTCAGCACTAAGATGACCATATGACATTAATATAATGTGCACTTTAATTTTTGTACAGGTAATTTAGCCCCAAAAAGAGAGCATTAGAATTGAGTAAACAGGGTATTTTGATAATAGCAGCAGCCATGCCTCAGAGTCAGTGTGATATGAGCATGAGACTAAGACTCAGGCGGCCAGGGTTTGAATCTGCATTCGGCTACCAATAACGGCTCTGGCCCAGCTTATCTGTCCAAACGTATCCCCCTCTATTTACCACCACAGACTTTAAGATCCATGGAGGAGATCCTGCTCTCAGTCCCCCCTCCCTTGCTGGCTCATTTGGGGAAGACAAGAGACAGGGCCTTCTCAATGGTGGCCCCTCAGCTGTGGAACTCCCTCCTCAGGGATATTAGATCAACCTCATCCCTTCTAACCTTTCAGTAAAGAATGAAAATGTGGCTTTGTGATCAAGCCTTTAGAGAACCTGTGTAATAGATAGATTTGGAACAATGTGCAACGACCATTGGAACAGCCCGGATTATGCTTGTAGATTACATGTTTAACTTTGAATGTATTGTTTTAAATATTTTAATTGTTGTTAATATACTTTTTAATTCTTTTTTAATATTTATGAAGTGTACATTGTGTTTTAAGGCACTGAATCATTGCCTGTATGTAAAGTCACCTTGAGTCCCCTCAGGAGTGAGAAATGTGGGGTAGAAATGTCATTCAATAAATAAATAAATACATTGCGGGCAAGCCCAAATCTCTCAGCCACAGAAGAGGGCAGTGGGAAATCTCCTCTGAACAAATCTTGCCAAGAAAACCCCATAATAAATTCACTTTAGGCTTTCCATAAGTTGGGTGACGACCAAATAACAAGCAACCTTGGCCTGAGCTTGCTCCTGGATCCACAGTTGATTCAGGCAAGAAACAGGAAGCACCACTGGACCATTTTTGAGCTCCATGTTCCTTCACCCCTGTTTAACAACCATTGAGACATGGTTCTGCTTGTTAGCAGGGTCATTACAAGATGGGGTCAATCTAAGCTGCGTATTTGTACTTGTTAAAGTAGTATCCCCAAGCGATATGTGGGAACCCTTCCGAAAGATCAAAACTTAAACAGGGAACAGTCAATGCCACAGATCTGTAAAGGTCAGGTGCATCCCCTGGAAGACACAGAAAGAGCAGAAGGAAACGTTACTCTTTTTTTCCTCGATGAGGGATTGAGGAGAAAGCAGTGAACCAAGAGCCAACACCTGAGGAGAACAAGAGTAACAGCGGGGCAGCCTGCCAGGGGACACTAGATATGCGTGGTGCTGTCCGTGGTGCTGATCCGCGGAGGCGGCGGGCCGGTGGTGCTGTCCGCGGTGCTGATCCTAGAGGCGCTTCCCTCCTGTTCTTCCTTTTCGCCTTCTTCTCCGGACGGAGGGCGGTTACTTCAGCCCGCTTCTCTGCGTAAAGACGTCGCGCAAAGAGAGAGAAGGAGAGACAGGGAGAGAGAGAGGGAAGGAGAAGGCAAGCTGGAAGAGGAGGAGGAGGAGGGCAGAAGGAGAGGCAGCCAGAGAGCGAGAGAGAGAGAGAGGGCGGGGGGCGGAGAGGAGCCGGGCGAGCATTTAAAGCGACAGCCCAGCCTCTGTCCGCGCAGTGCTGAGTGAGCAGCGGCGTGGAGGGGAGCGCTCCGACGGCAGAGCTCCGGAGAGCGGCTGGGTTTCCCGCCTCCTCTTCTGCTCCCTCCCCCTCCCCTCGAGGGAATCCTCCTCTAGGAGAGCGAAGGCAAGGACCCTTCCTCGCACCCCTGCCTGGGACCGGCCATGCTCGGTGGGGGGCGCTGGGGCCCGCCTGGAGGGGCGCTGTGGTGGCTGTGGGCGCTGCTGTGTGCGCGGGGCCCTTGGGCCCGGGGCCAGGAGACCTACGCGCCCCACTCCATCCGCCTGGAGGGCGACATCACGCTGGGCGGCCTCTTCCCGGTGCACGCCAAGGGTCTGGGCGGGCCGGGGGTGCCCGGGGGGGTTGGGGGCGCGGAGGGGGGCGGCCCCGGTGGGCCCTGCGGGGACATCAAGCGCGAGGCCGGCATCCACCGCCTGGAGGCCATGCTCTACGCGCTGGACCAGATCAACAGCGACCCGGAGCTGCTGCCCAACGTGACGCTGGGCGCGCGCATCCTGGACACCTGCTCGCGGGACACCTACGCGCTGGAGCAGTCGCTCACCTTCGTCCAGGCCCTCATCCAGAAGGACACCTCCGACGTGCGCTGCACCAACGGAGAGCCGCCCGTCTTCGTCCGGCCCGAGAAGGTGCTCGGCGTGGTCGGCGCCGCCGGAAGCTCCGTCTCCATCATGGTGGCCAACATCCTACGCCTCTTCCAGGTAGGAGAAACGCCCCACCGGATCGGAGCGGGGTTTGGGCATGGGAACATTGTTCCAAAGTGGCCTAACTACTTCATCTCACTAGAGAATGACTCCACTTTAAATCCGGTTTCTGCCTATTTAGTGAGGCTGTTACAGGCTCCTCACTTAACTACAAACTCCAGAATTCTGTAGGAGGCAGAAACCGGATTTAGTGTCATGAGGTCCTTATTAGGATTGTAACGGGTTGCGTCCCTCAGTTTTAAGATTTCTATGTTGTGGATTTTAAATGGTACCTTTTTTTACTGCCGTGAGCCGCTTTGCCTTTCCAAGAGGAGATGGAAGAGGACTACTACTACTAATGGCTTGGAAGGGCATCCTTTCAGCAGCAGGTGGTTGTCCGCTCGCTCTCAGCGTGGAGAGCGCTCGGTGTCTCTTGAAGGGGAGAGAAAGGGAGGCACAGATTGCATGGGGCTCTCTGGACGTGTTTCTCTCTCTTGGCATAGTCTCCCGGGTGGAAGGAGAACGAGACCATCCAGGCTCAGCCCTCTATCCACCCCGAGGGTGATATTGAGGCATGTTATGTAAGAGATAATAAGACACACACACACACACATACACACACACCACGACTTGTCTTCTGAGGAAAGAGACTCCCAGATGCGGTGACGCCCCCATCCAAAGCCCCTCCCTTTGCCAGCACTCCCAGCTCAGTGTAGTTATGGTTATCCCCCCTCCCCTCCCTGCCTCGTGGTTCCCTTTCCCTGTAAACTCCCCCCACTTGCCATTCCCTTGCTCCCCACTCTCCACGCTTGGCTTTGCAATTTGGGTCCCATTTTCGGCAAGTCGTGGGCGGGAGGGAGGAGCAGAGGGAGTCTCTGAGTGATATGGAATGGCCTCTGCTGGCTTCGTGTGGGCCTAGGCACGACTTCTGGGGAGTCTCTCTGGAGGCGCAACCGGGAGTCAAGGCTCTGGGCGTCTCTCCGCCTGCGGTTCATTCAAGCGGGACCCTCCTTCTCCTTGACGTCATTCCCTCCTCTCCCTGAGACCCGCCCTCTCCCTCCGAGAGACACGAATGCGAGCTCGAGCGCGCTGCAAGTCACAGGCAGGTTGAACGAGCCTGGATGGGGGTTGGCTGACTGGTGAGATTTCATCCCTATTCTATGGAACTCCTGGAACAGGGAAGCCGGACCAAGATCCATTCCTGGAGCTCCGTTTGGAGCTTTCAGCGCCTCCCTCGGGATGGGATGGGCGGAGGAAGCAAGCAGGAGGGGAGAATCGCACCGCAACAGTTTGCGTGTGTTGCTGCCATCCCGTGTTTCGCTCGTGGGGAGAAAGGAAGAGCATATGTTTTCCTCCTTCTCCTCCCCCCGCTTTTTCGCCCAAACTGGACCTTCTCCTTCAGGTCGGAAAACAGAGTTTGGCAGCTCCATGCTCGCAGGTTGCCTTAACTAGCACATCTTTCTTGGGCAGGAAGCTGGGCTTTCTTGGCCGCTGGTTGAAAACTTCCCAAAGCAAACGGGATAGTGGAATTTGTGTTTTAAATACGTTACAACTCTACCCCTCGGTTCGCTTCGACACAATAAATAAATAAATACATTTGTACAATGATTGTATAGAGTTGGAAGAGGCCGCAAAGCCCAACCCCTGTCATGCAGGAATACACAACCAAAGCACTCCTTAAGGATGGCCATCCAACCTCTTTAGAAGAGGAGGATGCACCACATCACACAGAGGCCCCCAGTGTTGCTCTTCCACTCAGAAAGTACTTTCTCATATTTAGGTGGTCATGTTTCCTGCAGTTGGATCCATTGCTTCGTGTTCTAATCTCTGGAGAAGCAGAAAACAAGCTTGCACCACCCTTTCAAATATGTAAACGTAATTAATAATAATAATACTTTGATGGATCTGGGGGCCACCACAGAGAAGGCCCTCTCGTCCCCACCAACTGCGCTTGAGATGGTGGTGGGACGGAGAGAAGGACCTCCCCTGTCAATCTCAGAGCCCATGCCAGTTCATAGAAAGAGATGCGGTCTCAAAGATAGGTTGGATCCAAAGTGTACATGACCCCTCAGCTTTCTTTTCTCCAAGCTAAACATATTCCTGGAGGCACAGTAGGTTAAACTGCTGAGCTGCTGAACTTGCTTACCAAAAGTTTGGTGGTTGAAATCCAGGGAGCTCCTACTGTTAGCCCCAGCTTCTGCCAACCTAGCAGTACGAAAACATGCAAATGTGAGTAGATCAATAGGTACCACCCTGGCGGGAAGGTAATGGTGCTCCATGCAGTCATGCTGGCCACATGATCTTGGAGGCATCTATGGACAACGCCAGCTCTTCGGCTTAGAAATGGAGATGAGCACCACCACCCCAGAATTGGTAAAGGGGAAACATTTACCTTTACCTATAAATCTGATCACTATGCTGCCTTGAGTTCCCACAGGGAGATTCAAGGCAGGGTATAAAAAAAGATAATACATATATAACTATCCCATTATCCAAGTCATCGATACAGATACTGAATAACAGTGGACCTATGGGAGAACCTATGACACCTCATTAGGCACTTCTCTTTAGAATAAAAAGGAGCTATTGGTGAGCACCTTTTGGCTTTGATCAGTCAATCAATTTTAAATCCATTTAACAATAGCATTGTCTAGCTTACAGTGTACTCGCTCGTTTGCAAGAATCTTGAGTATTTTGTCAAATGCCTAACTTGAAATCAAAAGTATTCCCTCTCATCTACCAAGTTTGCAAATCTATTAAGAGAGAGAGAGAGAATTAAAATTAATCTGGTATGACTTGTTTTTGAGAAACCTCTGCTGACTCCCCTCTTTCATGACATCCTTGTTATTTTAGTAATCTTGGTTATGGGTTCAGATCCAGTATTTCCCTAAATTAACTGAAACGAGCTTTTTAAAAGTCTATGATTGTTTATTCCTTTCTGTTGTCTAACAACCTCAACAAGAACATGGCCACTCCCACCACTTCCATCCCATTAACCAGGTCATCACTTTTGTTGCTTCTTCCATTTTCTAGACAATTAAAATTTCCTGCAAAGCATGCATTTAAGTCATGTCTCTCTTCACAGAGGTAAACATCCTTGACATATAATGTTACTACTTGTACTTTCATATTTGTTCTGTTTCTCTGAAATAGGTTATTACATTCCAAGCATGAGGCTTATCCCACAAGATTTCGGTATTGCATAGTATATCATTTTTGCTTTTCTGTGTTAAGAGTTCAGGTTCACCTTGTTTATTTCTATTGCTCTGTGCTTTAGTGTAGGGACATCAAAGACAATGGGTCATGCCCCCTAGTTGCTTTTTAAAGGTATTTCTCCCCCTATCCTAGGATTCTTGTCATTTTTGCTCCAGTACAATAAGATCGCGTGATGAAGGTAACAGTCAAATGGGAGTGAATCCTTAATCAATAAAATGTAGAAACATCTACATCTAGTAATCAGAGAAATAAATCCCAGAGATTTAATGGATCCCAAAGAAAACCAAAAAGTTGTGAGGTTGTGTCCCTTTTTAAAGAGTTCATTTAGTGTGATGACTTCAGTGGTAGCTCTTTTCAGTTTTGTTTTGTGTATTCCTGTTTCCTTATAAAGGATGATTTATAACAGTTGAACCTTGAGAGAGTGCCAAATAGGCCAGCGGAAGGAATACTATCAGAAGTTGAAAAGGAAGGAGGAAAGGAAGGAAGGAAGGAAGGAACGTATGCTGTATCTCCAATTGGGGCAGAGAGAAAGAGAAAGTTCCTTGGAGAGGAGTTGAGCCCTGACTCCGCTTTGTATCCTTGGACACCTGCTCTTATGTGGAAAGGCAGCTGGGCTTGACTGGAAGAGGCAGGTTTCAAGCCATTCCAGAGATGGGGGAATCTGCTGCTGGATAAGAAGTCTGGTTCAGGAGGGTGGAAAACAATGGAGAGTCTTAGCCCCAACATATTGCTTGCCCAGGGAAGTTGGGCACAGCTCCATCTTCCCAGCTGCCTGGCAAAGGGAATGTTTTCTGTCTCCTAGGAAGAATCAATTGTGAAAGTACAAGTGTCACTCCAGCTGAACCAGTCCAGTACAGATGGGACCTTCAGCAAATCCTTTGTTAGTGGATCCCTTGTTATCTCTCTTCCTCTTTTCCCTTGCTTGCCTATCTCTGTATTCTACAAAATGCAAGACTGTGTTTATTGACATCGACACCCATCCCTTATTGTTGTCTGTTTCTCCTCCTCAAATTTCTTAGTGTCTTAAAAACCACAAAAACATGCAAAAGAAGAAGTTAATTTTTGGAGATTCCCATCAGTAGTTCTGTATATTATTTGATTTCTTCATCTTTCCAATATGGTAAGAATTGGTGTGCCATATCTGATGGTTCTATGTACATACAATGAGAACATATTTTATATGAAGAATTAATTGCTGATACATTTGAGAAAATCTGTAAGTCCAGCAAGTATTTCATCATGTATTTATTTTAATTTCCAATTTTCAAAGTCTACTATCTTTCTCATCAATGAAAATAAACAATTAGCAGTCTATGGATACATTTCCATGCATGTGAGATGTTATAAATAAACAATTGATGTTTGGTTGAATTGTAGGCTGCATGGGATAATATAGACGATTTTGACATATCTACTGTGCTATTTTGGATTCCTTGTAAAAATTAAACTACCAATTTATTGTTTGTGAACTTGGATGTTTATGTGTAGTATGGCCATGATTAAGTTATGGTTGATACACTGGCATTTACTTCCAGTTAGAGAAAAATAATTCAAGAACTTATACATTTGTGGATAAATCCCATCAATTCAATGAGCTACTCTAGTTAGAGAGGAAAACAAGATATAGACCTATGAGCTGACAAGTTTGAAACAAATATGCTGTGAGGTATTTTTGTAGCATGGGCAATATGGTTAGCTTTGCTGTAGTGAGTCACATGATGTCAGGAGCATGATGTCAGCAAGGCTCTTGACATGTTTATTTATCATTTGCTGTATGTACTTGCTTGTACTTCAAGGTATTATGTAGATTGGATGATGGGTGTAATCATACTTTAACCATGCTGGTATTGGCTTCCATTTAGGTAGATGCTGGAGAATAGTACTTTTCTTTCATTAGCGAGGGAGTGTTTATCTATGACTAGTAGATTTATGGCATTCAGCTGCAAAAGGGAGGCAGTAACTGGCAAACAGATCCAAGGCCATTTTCATAAGAGATCTGATGTGAGGAAATATCTAGAATGTTTTGATTTTATGAGCTAATGGGGGAAAAGGGCAACAAGGATTGCAGAAGAGCTGCTGGCATTTTATTGACAAATGGCATGGAAGCCCATGGAATATTTAAATTGCTTTACCTATAAATGTATTCTGCAGTCAGAATTTTAGAACAGCAGAGTTTGAAGAGAGAACATTGGCCATCTAGTCCATTCCCCTACAATGCAGGAAAGCCATCCAGCCTCTGTTTAAAAGCCTCCAAGGGAGGAGTTAGCCATTCTTCAGACTGAACACTGTCTGTTGTGTTGTATTATCATAAATAACTTTTCTACATTTGGAGAGCTTTGTTTTTGGAACTAGAGTTTGCTTCATGTGGGAAGTGAGGTCAGTAGGGTTTTTCTTGGGTCACTTTGAGGGTTTGGGTACATTTCGCTGAGAGTTATGTTGTGATATACATCACATTTCATTCATAAAGTATTTAGTAAGTCCCACATTTCATAACAATTTTGGAAGTGATCACTGGCATCACTCATTTTCTGGCAGATTTCTAGTCATAACAGAAAAGCTGTGGTTCAACCAAAGTTAATTGAAGGATTCATTAGTGAACAAGGCAAGCAAAATAAAAAAAATCTATTATAAATTCACAGAGGCTTAATGTAGGAGTGTTCTCTGGTATTGAAGCAATTAAGGAAAATTACGTGAGGTTTTCAATGTCAGAACAAAGCAGTGATGCCAGGAAATTTTCAGCGTGACATTCTCAAGAGGAACTTCAGTGGGACAAAGCTATATGGAAAGTTTACTTATGAAAGAATAATCACAAGTACAGAAGCCTTTCTGACCCCAATGGAAAAGGTCTTCTTGGAGCTATTTCAAGAATCCACCAAATACAAGATTTAAATCAAGGACAACATTCTTGAACTTCAAGAAGAGAATTATCTGCTAGCCAGATTCATTCTTCTCTTGAAAATGTGATTACATACTTATATCAGAGGCACTTGTGAAGTAGGAGTTCTCAGCTTTCAAAGATCTCTCTTCAGACCATATGGAAATTCCTTTCTTCCATTAGGAAAACCAAAACCAAGCATTACTTAGAAGAACATGTGAAGGCAATGAACTAACCAGTAGATAAATCTACTAGAGGTTGGAAATGTTACTTTATGGAAATAGCAGCATCCAGAACCTTCAGGAGTTTTAGCTTTCCCAAGGCATATTTCCAAGTTCTGTATGTTCCCTTCTCAGAAAAAGACAATACCACTGGATGGAATCACATGCTTATGCAAAAGAGATCCATGGTCATATGAAGAATTTGTAAAAACTGTATAGAAAATACTGTACCAAGATTTCTCCAAGCATCAAATAGATCTCCTAAACTGAGAGTTGATATAGAAGTGCAAATAAAGAGAAAGAACACTAGTAAAATTTTATCTGACCAACAGTACAGTTATGAATAATGTAGTACTGAAGCACTTTGCACTCTTATATGCTGAACAAGCTTACCTTGTGTTTCTATTGTAGAATTTGGAGTGTGTCAGGAATAGCAGCACATTGCAACATGGCAAAGTGTCTGAATGGCTTCATGAGAGTGACCAAAAGAAAACTGACAAAATAACTATTCTTAATGCTGTTGAAGTCAGTCAGAATTCTCCTTTTAACAATTGGACGTGGTTAACCAGTATTGATTCTCTGATGTTGCTGATTCATTGGCCTCCTCCACTCTGCCCAAACAAGAAAGAACTTTTGAAGGCATACTATGCAAGTTCAGTCTATATCTTGGGCTGTAGGGAGGACGAAAAAGAGCCATGGTCCTTCATGATTTTCTTGTATCCACTGGTCCTGAAACAACCAGAATGTTTGTGTATATATATATCATTATATATATATATATATATATATATATATATATATATATATATAGGCCAGCTTCAAATCTCTGCTGACCTCTGATCCACAGCTTCTTTGAGTGTTTCAGACTTTGGAGTTAAACAAAAAATGTAATTTGTGATAAAATACTTGTGGCTCTTGAGAGATGTGAATGCCAACTCTGTATAGCTATAAGAGACCACAGTGAAAAACTTCAAAAGTTCCTATATTATTACTAAAGAGGAATGCCGAGGAAGACAGATACTAGATCTCTGTGTCTTCTTATAGAGTGGAACATTTATGATCAGTTGTGCATCAGTAGAGTGTCTTAATCTTCCTTCACTGAAATCGATCCTACATTACTTCCAGAATTCCCAGCAGAAATGACACAGCCATTAGAAGCCTACTTACACCCTGCCTCCTCTCTAAGCTGGCTATGAAAGTGCAGACAGAAGGCTGAGAGAAAGTGGTTATGTAATTAATGAAGTCATGACACATAATATCGGGAATTGCCTTCAGAGGAAATTACAGTTAAAACAAATGGGCATTAGTAACACAATAGGTATTAGAGAGGGTAAATAACAGAAACATAGAGAGCTACAGCAGGACCTTTCTGGACACGAGATCGCCATAGTACATTTTATTGACAATGCACCAGTACCTCAAGGCTAGTAAAGACTTAGGTAAGCTATAAGAATCACACACCTATTTCTTTTGAATAGGTTTCTTTACATATAATACTATGTAATAAAGTATTTATTCCTAGGTTATAAATGTCATTTCCTAATTGGTTCCATCATAAAAACATGGAAAACATATATTAAACTACAAAAACTTGTTTTTTTCAGGACATCCTGCAGCACATTTTGCTATAGTTTTTCAATGAATATCTCAGAGTCTCAGCCAATTCAACATAATTTATGGCAGCCACAAAAAATGAAGGTTCTGGAGTACAACAACTACTTTCAAACCACACAATTAAACAGGAATAACACCTTCAAACCAAGAATAGAATATTTTCAAATATTGTTACACAGTGTAATCATTGACTTACTGCAAATCATTTTATAGTCTATTTCATTGTTATAATAAAAACATGGTTCTCTTCATTCCCTTTAATTGGAAAACTCATTCTCTTTGATTGGATGGTCAGGCCTCACTGCTTCACAGAATATAACCTTGTCGACCAAGTTTTGAAGCCAAAGGCCAGCCTTTGGAAGTCAGATTCCAGGGTCTAATGTTTCATCCCAGATTTACCTTCTGGTAACACTTATGCCTGACAGATACTCATCAAGAAAGAGAAGCACAAAGCCTCTTAATTTGTATTACAATGAAAGAGTAAGAGGAACTCTTTTTTTCTCTTTTCTGCATAATAATTTTTCAGAAGCAGAGAAGCATTGAAACTCCATGTGAATGAATGGTTGAACAACATATTAAAACAATGTAGAGCAAATACGGATTGATCACCAAGTCTTCACATGGCAATGCAAGGGCAACGGGCCAAATTTGGCCTGTCAAATCTTTCTATGTGGCCCATGAGGCTTTCAATGTGAGAGAAACATAGTTACATTTATAGAGTCTAACAATTACAAACAGCCCTTTGAAGGCAACCATAAGGCTGATGTGGTTCTCCGTGAAAATGAGTTTGACACCCCTGACCTAGTCCATCTGTTAGAGTTGTTCACTGTCATGGAGATTCCTTGAAGATGCTTCCTATGTATTTCTCAGTGTTATGGAGTGGGCTGTGGCAGTGGCTATGTATCTTGTGAAGCAATGGCACATGAACCAATAATATCCAAGAAAAGGTTGAGTCAAGTTGGCATTATTTTCAGACTTTTAGGCACATTCAACTAGCATCTTAAATTAGGCTACATGAGAGAGTCTGACTCCTCAGTTCTGTAACAACTAGAAACAAGGTACAATTTAGTTTTTACCTCCCATTTGCCATCTCCATTAGTTTAGAAGGCAAAGGAAACCACCTGTGGTCAAGAGAATAGATAGGTGGAATTTCATATCAGTTGTGACCCATTGTATTAGACACCAGGAACTGGAAAGCCATGACTCTGTCAAAGACCCCAGCTTTTCTTTAAAGAAATAGACAACATATGCTTTCTTCTCTCCTTTACTTATTTATTCACATATGTTATATCCCTTCATATAGTACAGGATCTCAAGAGAAAAGCAATTCAAAACAATGTAGAAAGATGCAATTTAAAACAATAATGAGTAGATCGGACAAGCTAAAAACATATTAAACAATGAAATAATTCAAATAGTTATAGAGCTTAAAACCTTTGCAGATTTGGGCAAAATAAACTCCAAAGGCTTTGATTTTTTAAAGTCATGTTTTAATCTGGTACCATGAAAACATTAGCATGGAAGCCAGATGTACCTTTAGAGAGAGCACATTTTATCAGCAGGGTGCCACAGGAGTGAAGGCCTTTTAACTTGGATGCAAAATATAACCAGCCTGCCATCCACAATGGAAAAATGGAGTCACACAGAACAAAATATATGCATAAATAAGAAATGACATCATTAAAAAATCTATTATTATACATGACAACAACCTATAGGGTTTGTATACACTTATTTGGTAGGATTGGTAACTGGGCCTGAAGAGATATCAATCCATAATGTTCTTTATCCAGGGCTAAATCATAGATGGGATGGGAGAAAGTACAGACTCACTGACAACTGGTATTTTTCTCCCGAAGAGCAAGTGATTACTACATGTTGGAGATAAAACCATAGCAAACTTCTTCTTTTTTTTGCTCTTGATTGTATGTTATGGATGTTGACTCTTCTTTTCTGTTTGCAAACCCTGCTCTTTCTCTCTTAATTAATAACCCCTCTGCTGAATAGTGAATCATGTAGCCCAGTCTTTGAAATACTGTAGGTTTCTGTAGGGCTGATGCTTTTTGCAATCTGGAATATTATTTCAAAAACTGGGGAATCTTTTTTTGTGTAACAAGGATAAAAATGTCCAAGGATTCATCTCTGTATAGGTAATAAAATAAATCACCAAGACATAGTGATTTTGCTTTATTACACTTGTTTCTCCTGTTTTTCCTGACATATTTGTACTTCTTATGAATGTGCTTTTGTTGTCATTCTTAGTTTGAAATAATAAATAAATAAATCTCATACATGTGTGTCTAAAAATATACACATAGGAAAATGCCACTTTACAAGTGCCTGTAAAGAACTACGGTGTGTCTTCCTATAAATGTGTCTTCCTTAATGGACGATGGTGCTCAAACCATCACTGTATTATAGTTGCATGGGTTAGGGACAGGAGCAAATATGGTGATAGAAGGATAAAAAGCAACAGAATCAAGCATGGACTAGACATGTAGGTGGAGAAATGGGGGATATCTGAGGATCTGGCCATTACAAGTGCTCATGGTGGGCATGATGATGCTGGTTTGAGTGCTGGTCTACAGTTCTGGAGGCTAGGATTCAAATCTTGACTTGGCATGAAAACCTGGACAAGACATACTTGCTTAAATACAGAAAAATCTGTGATAGATTCACCTTAGAACTTCAATAAGTCAGAAATTATTTGAAGGCACACAACAGAAACAATAATTATTATCCCTATCAGGCCCGTAGCCAGGATTTCGTTTTGGGGGGGGGGGGGGTGTTTCAAGGGAGGGTTGGGGGGGGCTGAGTTTCGGGGGGGGGGAGCTGAGTCCGAGTGAAAGAGGTTCTAGCCTAGCAAACCTTTTGTATCATTACCTCAATACCCCCATGCATATGGGATATATTGAGTATGGTGATCAGATCATGATATGAATAAACATAACAGTTTAAATAATGCACCAGTAAGGCCTTTTCGCGAACCACCATCAGAATTTGGGGGGGGGGGGCTGAAGCCCCTCAAGCCCCCCCCCCCCCCCGGCTACATGCCTCATCCCTATTTTAGAGACACCCCCCCCCCCCCCCACACACACACACAAACATACACACAATAGAAAAGAAGAAGCCAGTAGAGGGCATTGAGCCTTTGCAAACTGTTCCAGTTGGAAGCCAACTCTTTGTGTTTTCGGACACCTGAGTAAAGCCTGAGATTGAAACCCACCATATTCAATGATACTTATGTCCATTGGGTTGAGTCATAAATATGTCTACTCAGAAGTCAGTCTTATTGAATACAGTGGAGCTTGCTTCCAAGTAACTGATTATAAGATTCTAGCTAAAGAGTTCTTCAGCCTGAGAGATCTAGAAATTAAAAACAAATACAACACTACTCTAACAAACTAGTGAAGTCATATGTTTATGAGTCAGTGCCATTTCACAGTCTGCATCGGCAGGAATATGGATATTGATAGGATCCAAGTATGCCCATTGTCTGTGTATCTATTCAATGTCTTTTCAAAGATACCAAGTTTTTAATGAAAGAATATTGATTACGCTTAAGATGGCCCAGTGCCAATAAGATACACCTGCAGATGGGTACATTTTGTGTTTCCTTAGGTGAAAATTAGTTTTGCTTAGAGGCATTGATCCATGCAAGAAAATATGCTGCATCATAGTATCAGATGATGTTATTTCTATTTATAGTAATATGTAAATTAACCTCAACAAGAGACAATACAGAGTATCCTGAGGAAGGGAATATGATGGATTTTTTTTGTAATGTTGGGTAATATGAAGTCTATCATTAAAACCATTTCAGAAGAACAAAATTTTATGCAGTCAGTATAGTGGAGAAAACATGATAGGAAATTTGTTATTTTGGTTTTAGTACTCATGGCATCATGAAAAGAATCATACTCTCTATCTGTTGGAAACATATGGAAGTGCACAACTAGCAAATCCATTCCTAAAGACTTCCTCACTTTTTCAGACCAATCCAGTTTTTTTAAAAAAAAATTGATAATATCCACCCTTCTTGCTAATGTACACATTTTTGTGCATATTTCTCAATCTGAAGGCATTATTTACATTTTTAAAATGCATCTCCCCTCCTCAAGCTGGGAATTTCTGTTTTATGTTACATGTTAAAGGTTCTAATTATAACTGGGTCACTCTTTCTCTAGAGACCTATTAACAGCTGATCTGGCACTACACTTTTTGGTCATGTTTGACTGTTTGCTTCAGAAGATCTCTTCTCCAGATTCTCTTTAGATATCCTAATTTACAGTCAAGGGGATCTAGTTTTCTTTGCTTTCCCCTCTCTTCTCCCTCTCTCTCCCCTTCTCTCTCTCTCTTTGAAAACATCTCACTCTCCCATTTTAGTTGTTTTTATGCACATAATAAAGATGAGACCTGATTTACTTCATAGAGGTTGCACACAGATTTAACAGTCTAGGAAGACATATTGTAGAAAGCAACATATATTGAGACATAAAAGCACTGTTGTGGTTCTAGATCTCCTTTCATCCTCCTCTCAAACAATATGTTTTGACTATAATGTGTTTACAGCATGTTTTTTTTAAAAAAATCCTCATTTTTTCTGCATATGTACTGAGTATGTATCTTCAGATGCCATTTTCAAAGTTCTAGGATGTTGCCATAGGAGCCTTGGTTGGAGAAATCTAGGCATCAGTGCAAGGAAAATCTTTTTAGATCTGCTAAAGTGTATAGATGGTCCCTGGTTATTCTGCTGCTATTAGATTTATGAATTATTATTTGTAAGTAAGAGAAACTATAAGCCTGCTATTATGTTTCTAAGGGCCACATAGCCATATAACCCAGAATATCATGGCAGAAATCCCATAATATCTGTTTTGAACTGGATTATCTGGGTCAAAACTGCCATATATTCTAGTTCAAAACAGAAAATGTGGGATTTCATTCAGCTGTGTGGAAGAGGCCTAAGAAATTTCAGGACATCACAGAATCAAGGCAGGTTGCCCTCTGGCTAAAAGTTGAGCTTCTCTTGTTGATGCTGTAATGACAACCTACACTTCCTTCATGATGTACTGCTGTTGCTGGTTAGTTGACTTCATCCTTCTACTGCTGCTGCTGCTGCTGCTGCTGCTGCTGTTTCTTCTTCTTCTTCTTCTTCTTCTTCTTCTTCTTCTTCTTCTTCTTCTTTGTTGAGCAAATGCCAGCAAAGTATTAGAAAACCTGGGTAGTTTTGCTCATGTTTAACCAGGGGACACAGAACATAGAATGATTAATTTAGGGAAGAGCCTTCTGGCTTCAATCTCTCTAGAGAGGTAAAGAACATGAGAGCATTTGAAGAGCTATCTCAATCAGTCCATGCTGGTATTTTGTTTGTGTGTGTGTGTGTTTTCTGAAGACATCTGTATTGCAAAACCTGTCTCCTATAATGCCATTCCGCAGGGATGTAGTTCCCTTTCAGCAGGCTGCAAGAAAGCATTGTTCTTTGAAAAAGAGAATGATTGAGACAAATAATGAGGAAAAAGTGATTTCACAGGAGTATTGAATTAAGAGAGCTTTGGTATATTCAGATTGACAGTAAAATCCAATGGAATAGGCATGGAGATATATATATATATATATATATATATATATATATATATACATATACATACATACATACATACATACATACACCTTGCATCTTCCCTGCTCTCTGTTGCACATGCTGGGCAGTTCAATTTGTTCTTCACTCTTGAGTGTCAGCAAAGGAATGTAGAATCTTTGCACAGATGGCACTGTCAAAGTTCGCTGAGGCTGTCCTGCTCTGACCTATTTAATATAATTTAATTATTTATGTTTAAACTCCCAGCAATCTTGTATCATGTTTGGAATATCCAGAGTCAGATGTGTTGCTCTCCCAAACCAATTTGTGCCTGCCTTTGGTACAGATCATAGTCACCAAATCTGAAGCAGAGGAGCAAATACTGATTTAGAGAATAGTGAGAGAAGTTTCAAAATCACAATGTTCAAAGATGAAGATTGGCTTTCCCATAAATAAATAGTGATGATTCTGATTCTACCCATTTGCTTTCGCTAAAACATGAAGAAATCCTTTAAAAATGCTGATTATAAATAGGATATTATCCTGTCCTCCTAAAGACTCATATATACTGTCATTGTAGATTTATTTATTTTTTTGAAACATTTATATTCCACCCTTCTCACCCTGCAGGGGACTCTGGGCAGAGCACAACATATATATATGGCAAACATTTGATGCTGGGATATAAAACCAAATATATACAAACATTAAAATCACTTATATCCACTTTAAAATCAGTAGCTTAAAAACCTAGACACATATAATAAAGTTTACCTCAGGCATGGGAAAATTTCGGCCCTCCAAGTGTTTTGGACTCCAATTCCCACAATTCCTAACAGCCTCATGCCCTTTCCTTTTCCTCCTCAGCTGCTTAAGTGGCTGAGGGAGAAAGGAAAGGGCCTGAAGCTGTTAGGAATTGTGGGAGTTGAAGTCCAAAACTCCTGGAGGGACAAAGTTTGCCCATGCCTGGTTTGGCTGCATTGAACTACATTGAATGGTTTTACACTGATCATATAATGCAGTTTCAAACTGCATTACATGGCAGTATACATGGGCCCTAAGCCTGTTTCTGCACATCAGAATCAATGCAGTTTGATCCCACTTTACCTGACATGGTGCATTGCTATGGAATCCAAAGATTTGAAATTTGGTTAAGCACCAGCACCTTTTGGGAGAAAAGTCTAAAGACTTTGTAAAATTGCAACTCCTGTGATTCCATAACATCAATCTGTTAAAATGTTACCACACCGTATCAGTTCTACAACATATATGAACCCCACGTCATTGCCTAGGATAGGCTAAAGAATATTGAGAAGGATCTGACCAAGTTTAAGCAAAGATATTTTTTTCACCTGAAGCAAATGGCAATATGGCATCTCCTCCCTTGCTCCACATAGAAAATATGATTGGACAGTCAGTTGAATCAGAGTGTGTATCATGACTACAGAGTTATAGCAGTTTCATGGCCCATTAACTGTCAAGAGTTTAAAATTATGATTTTGTCATTGTGATTCTCTGTGGACAGGTACTGAATTACCCACAAAAAATTCTAAAGACCTCATCAAACTATAAATCCCATGATTCCACAATATGGAACCATGACAGTTAAAACCTTACAAAACTGTTATAGCTAAGTAGCACAGACAAATACACCTTTATTTCCAGACTTTTGATGGGATAGTATTTCCTCATACATTTGACAGCAACAGGCCACTATAGGGGATCAAAATAGGCCATTTGGCACATGCAGCTGTTTTTCAGCAGAGATGAACAGATGTGTTGTAGTATAATTAATTCATTTATGTAAATGTTTATGTCCTACCCTATGTTGCTTAAGCTCAGGGCCGACTACAAGTACAAAACAGGTAAAGATGGCATTTTAATTTGTAAGCTGCCTTGAGTCTCATGGTAAAGGCATGGTATAAGAAATCACCAACATTTACAGGATTAAAAAACAACAATACAAAAGAGCCTTTAAAAAATGCATTGTAATGTATAGAAATCCACTGAGTGACATTGGGCAAGCTACACTCTCTCAGACTTCCTCTGAATATATTTGGCCAGGAAAACCCATTGACAGGGTTTCCAGGAAGCTGAAGTCAATTTGAAGCCACATAACAAATTGATTGATCAAATTAGTTTACTTTGATCATTTTTTTTGTTTCTTTTTATTTTCCAGCCACTTTCTTTTTTGATTATAATTGTCATATGTGTTCAAACAATTTTAACAAAAAATGTTTAGCTTTTTAAAAATAAAAATAAAAAGAGGAAGACCTTTTGTCACTCGCTAATACTTTGGGTGTGAAGTCATTGATTCCATCTGCTTAACAGTAGAAAGTAGCCTCAATTTTTGCATAGAACCAAAACAATTGAAAGTCCAGTCTGTGGTTTTTCTGTTATCTAGCCTCATTCAGTGCCATGGGACACAGCCCCAGGCAGCTCTTAGCCACGGATCCATTTTGACTGATGAGACCATGACTTGGAATGGAAGCCACAACTGCACTGTGTAATTGAAGGGACTGGTATATTAGTCCATGTATTGGCATTTTAAGCCCACATACCCCAAGGTGCTTCATGTTCAGCTTATTTGCTGTCACATCTTCTTCTCTAATTGAAATTGCACAACTCTCTTCAGGCCATTTTTCTGTCTACTCTCCCTCCCACATATTGGAGGATAAAAGCTTCCACAATTCCAGAGTATTGCATCCCAAAGGTTGGAGCTGTGTTCAGTTATCAGGGGAATACATCTGATCATTAGCTCCCAATCACCCTGAATTACCAGGCTGTGAACCTAAGGAAGGATAACATTTATTTAAAAATAGATTTGCCATTTTATATTAAAATTCTACATTCAGAAGATGAGGTCAGTGTTTAGGAAAGCAAGCACCAAGGAGTATATTTGCACAGTGCTGCAAGAGCCAGCATCTCGAACAGTTGCAAAATCTCCCTGGATGTCACACACTCCTCCTACATATAAATCACAGGACTAAAATGAACTCCTGCATTTATAACAATTATATGCTACCCAATAGATGATGCCCTCTGGGTGAGAGACCATATTTTGATATAGCATAACTTATGCTATTTTGCGGTGTACTGAATAGTGGACAACCATGAAGGCATAAGACATATATAGGCTGTTATTCCATTAGTGACTGTTACACTTGGGTGTGTCTTTTTGTTTGGTTTTTTAAAGTTTCAGTGTGCAAATTGTTATTTCTTTCCTCCCTCTGCAATGAGCAACGCCATCCTGGTTTTACTGTGCAGCAGCTACTGCAATGCCCTTGTTGCCATTGTGTTCCTAGTAAAGGGAGAGACCAGAGAAGTCTCTGACTATGGGATGTAACCAGATACAAAATGAATCTGAAATATCCTGGTGGACTTCAGTGGAGGTTGTAATTCTTTAACACTTGTATATGAGACCATGATCAGATGCATCCCCAATCCCACCATCTATTCTCAACTAGGCATGGACTGTTGGGTGACTGCAATAACTCCACAGTAAGTCCAGGAGTCAGTCAATGGCTCACTGAAGCATACTTTCACTATCATAAGCTGCAGGAGCTGTGGTGGTACAATGGGTTAAACTCTTGTGCCAGTTGAACTGCTGAACTAAAGGTTGGTGGTTTGAATCCACAAGATGGAGTGAGCTCCTGTCTGTCAGCTCCAGCTTCCCATGTGGGGACATGAGAGAAGCCCCCCACACGATAGCAAAACATCTGGGCATCCCTTGGGCAACATCCTTGCAGATGGCTAATTCTCTCACACTAGAAGTGACTTGCAGTTTCTGAAGTCACTCCTGACATGAAAATAAAACAAAAACAAACTATGGTGAGTTCTATAGAATTCCAGGTGTAAAGGTAGTGAGAATATGAAAACACAATTTCTCTAATCCAGGGCTGTCCTAATCATGTTGCTGGCTGAGTCAAAATCCATCCTCATTACATGTGCAAAAGAAAAGGAGAATGACATTTGCAAACTTCACTTTTGCCATAATGGCATGGCATCTTTTATTATTTCTAAGGAAAGCATGGTTGCTTGGGGGCAAGGGGAAGGCAAGCTATACATAAGCTACTGCTCCAAGATATGGAAAATGAAGAACATGATGAGGGTGTCATTCTGCTTGATTTCTGGCATCTGCTGGGTAGTAGTAATGCTGACCCTTCCTTAGTCTGGGTACCTGGTGACTGAATGTTGCAATTCCAAGTTGTCCTCTCTGTCTGCATTCCTTTCTCTAATCAAACCACCAATTTAGAGGATCAAGCTCCATTCTTTAATAATTGTTTTATTCATTTATATCCCAACTTTCTTGTTCTTCAACAGGGAGGAAAATATGGGTATGAGATAAAAGATGGAACAATCTTATAGAAAGAACATTTTTTTTATTTCTTCTACCCTCTTCCATTTTTTGCAATTGACTGACTAATTGACTTGATTATTTTCTCTTTTAAATACTCTTTTTGTTGGATCTTTCTTTTGATTTCCATACTTTCATATATATAGTTATTCATATCTAGTTGTCATAGATAATGTAATGTGCAAAACAAAGCTTAATTGAAGTTAATGTTAAAAAAACAGTAGGGAACTTTCCTGCTGCCCCCTCCTCTGCGCCCCACATTTGGTGCCTAAAAATAGCTAATGGGTGTGATGGAGCCCTGATGCTGTAAACCAACGATGTATTTGAGCAACTCTCAGAAATGAAGTCTCAAACTTGCATTAGGAATTGTTTTCTTTTCTCTGTTTTCTCTCACTTTGGTAAGCCTCAAGACTCCAGATTGACAAACCCTGTCCTACCCACTTTCTCAACATGTAGTACTGGATGGTTATATGGACTGGTATCATGGATTAGTTCTATGTCCTGGAGAGCAGATGGGCCAAGCTGTGTCTGCTCTCCCAACATAGCAACAATAAATAAAGAAGCTAGAAGAAAGCCAAAGGTGCCCCTTGAGATATATTGGGGTGTTTCTCTGAATGTCTAACTTTTAACTTAATAATTAGCAGGCCACTAGCTTTTATGTCTATAGAAAACCATAAGGTCATGTGTATACTAAGCTCCATCCAATTACCCTTATAGAGAAAGGGGAGGAAAATGTTTTTCTCTATGGGTTACTCTTTCCCAATCAGCCCATTTCCATCTTTCTTATTTGCTTCCTTCCCCTCCTTAATGACAGCAGTGATGAGTGAAGGCACTGGGCAGAAAATCTGCATGTGATCTATACTATTTTTGGACTGTTTGCTCAGTTTGCAGTGAGGAATTTATAGGCTGAGTTAGGAAAGAGCTGGCAGACAAAAAAACAAAACAAAATAAAAGCAAAAGTGTCTAGTCTCATCTCTGTCTCAAAATACACATTTCAGATTCCCTTTTCTTCATCATGCATGTGTGAAGATAAGCATGCACAGAATGCCTTTTGCTCCCTTATAATAATATAATAATAAATATAATAAAACTTTATTTATATTTCACCCTATCTTCCTGGGGGAACTCAGGGCGGATTCCAACAAAAAAAAAAGGTAAACATTCAATCCCTCATTAATAAGTACAAACATAATAACACAAAATAACCCCACATTAAAAAGAAACTTATAACATGACATCCATAAATTAAATAGTAACATAACCTATCAAAAATAAAACTAACATAAAATGTTAACATTTTTACTTTATAGTTCTACCTGTGCCATTAATTTTTATGAATAGTTTATTGTCGTATTCCCCCAATATCTGGGGTTATGGTTTAAACTAAAGGTAGTCCTATGATTTTATTGGATTGCCAGTCTCAGTTGCCCTAGTTTAGAATTCAATTACAGGCAATATTAGGAATTCTTAGTAAGGTGGCACCACATGTACCTCTAAGAATTGTGGAATAGAAAGAAGGGCCTTCCCAGAAAGTCTCAAAACACCGGCATATTTTCCTAAGAGAATACGTCAACATGAGCTGTACGGAATCATAGAGTTGGAAGAGACCTCGTGAGCCATCCAGTCCAACCCCCTGTCAAGAAGCAGGAAAATCGCATTCAAAGCACGCCTGATGAATGGCCATCCAGCCTCAGTTTAAAACCCTCCAAAGGATGAGTGTCCACCAGAGTTCCACTGCTGAACAGCTCACACCATTAGGAAGTTCTTCCTCATGTTCAGGTGCAATCTCCTTTTCTGTAGTTTGAAACCATTGTTCCATGTCTTAGTCTCCAGGGCAGCAGAAAACAAGCCTGCTCCCTACTCTCTATGACTTCCCCTCACATATTTCTACATGGCTACATTGTCACCTCTCAGGCTTCTCTTCTGAAGGTTAAACATGCCTGGGTCTTTAAGCCACTCCTCATAGGGCTTGTTCTCCAGACCCTTGATCATTTTAGTTGCCCTTTCAGGACACATTCCAGCTTGTCAACATCTCCCTTCAATTGTAGTGCCCAGAATTGCAAACAGTATTCCAGGTATGGTCTGACCAAGGCAGAATAGAAGGGTAGTATGATTTCCATGGATCTAGACACTATACTCCTATTTACCCAAGCCAAAATCCCATTGGCTTTTTAAGCTGCTGCATGACATTGTTAGCTCATGCTTACTTTGTTGTCCATGAGGACTTCAAGAACTTTTCTCCATGTACTGCTGTCGAGCCAGGCATCGACCAGACTGTATCTTTGCATTACATTTTTTCTGACTTGCATTTGTCAGTGTTTAACTTCATTGTTCTAATCTGTTAAGATAGTTTTGAATTCTCCTCCTGTCTGCTGGAGTATTGACTATTCCCCCCACCCTACCCCCAGTTTGGTAAAGGGCATGACAGGCCATAATCTACAGTATAAACTGTATCCAGTAATAGACCAATGGAGCTTTTTCAAGGAGAGCTGTGTATTCTCTACTAAACTCCAACAATACAATGAGCTAATAAGATAATCCCCTACCCATGTGTGGTACATGCCTTTCTTGAACAGGAAAAATACTGTAATCCAGCAGCAGAGCATCTGTTTCAAGTGCACAACTTTCTAGGTTTAGTCTTTAACATGTTCAGTGTAAAAACTCTGAAGCATAACCCCAAAATAGATCTAGCACCATGAAAAGTTCCTTTCAACTAAAAATCAAGTAGACATACTTCTCTACTGAAATAGAAGCCCAGAACCCTGTTCAATGGAAATGTGAAGAAGACACTGGACAGACCTGGATGGCAGCAAATTGCAGCTCAGAGAGTCCTGCAAATGGGAGCTGCAGGTGAAGAAAATGTAATAAAAACAGAGGCTAATTTTGGGAGACAAAGAAGTTTTTGGATTTCAAAGAGAAGAACTGCCTCAATTCTTGGGAGCAATGGCAGAACACGTTGTTCAATAAATGCTGTAATATATTACTGAATTTTAATTAACTGACATTTTCATATTCTTTTTTAAAACTGCCTCTGACTATTTCTATCCAGTCTTATATAGAGTCCTGCCAACCCAGGAGCCTCATTCAGTAAGGGGTTAAGAGGGGAAACAAAGGCAAGGTGGTCAGCAGGGCTGGAAATGTGGGGCCAGCCTGAGAAAAGGAACTAGCACAGGAGATGATGGGGAACACCCTTCCCTCAAATCTTGCCTCCAGTTACAATGCCCAGAAAGACATCTGAGACTTCAGAGGTCTGCTGCCACTCTGATAATACAGCACATCCTTGGTGTCTGCTGGAAGTGTCATTCTAGGACCATCCCATGGATACCCAAATCCAAGGATTCTCACATCATATTATATACAATACTGCTGCAGTAAAATTGTATCCCTTATTTAAAAAATAGCAGAATCAAACTGTGCTTTTTGGAATGTTTTTGGAGCAATTTCAAGCTATTGAAGATAGAAGCCATGGATACAGAATCCATGGATACAGAGGACAGCTTCCATTTAAATGGGATGGTGAATCCACTCTTGGCTTTATTCTGAATGTTAAATGATCGATAAAAGGCACTGAATCATTCACAGAATTTTAGTATATGTTAACTCTGAATTTCTACCACATCTACCTGGATGTATCTCTCTACATTGGAGAATGTGAGTTATGCACTGGATCACGCTTGCTGTTTTCATGCCTATGGCTTCTGAAAACCAACAACATATGCATGGAATTGAATAAAGGATATGCTCTTTATTATATAACATGATGAGGAACACTTCTCCTTGGGCTGAAAAGATTCCATGTTATATATATATATATATATATATATATATATATATATATATATATATATATATATATATGGGATTTTGAGCTCATGCATGATATATGAGTTTCAGAATTCCCCTTCATCCAATTTTGACAATATTTGGATGTCTTGTAAACCAATATGTTTTATTGATTCACATAATAAAACTAAAGGTTTTTTTTTAAAGAAGATATTACTTGCAACATATGAAGTCCATCTCTTAAGGGAGATATGCTGTTCCTGAAGGATGAAAGAAGTACAGGATAGTTGAACAATATACTGAAGCCCCATGGTGAGCCCTGCTGTTCAACCTTTCCTCCCTCCTTGCATTGAAAGGCCCTAAAGGGGGTTGGGAGGAAGAAGAACAGTTTTCAGATGATGTTGCATTTATCTCTGCTGCCTAGAATAAAAGCACATTGGCCAGCAACTTGATTTTAAGTTACAATGACCTAAGTACAGTTTATGGCACTGTAACTTATTTGTTGTTGTTGTTGCTGTGGAAATCAAAATTCTGTATGAACTGTATAACAACTAAAATCCCACTCCAACCCATCTTTCTCTGGTTTACTTTGCTGTACTGCTCCCCCCTCCAAGTGCCGCTATGCATCTCACTATATAGAAGGAAAGAGAGAGAGAGAGTTGCGTATTCTTTACTAAACACCAACAATACAATCAGCTGGTCACTTCTCTTCCCCTCTCTATCTAGGAAATTTCTATGTTGTTGTTTTCTTGGGTGAGGGAGGATACAGCAGAGAAAAAGTGAGTTTGGGGGGGGGGGCAGATTAAATCAGACATTAATAATGTATATTATGAATGTGTGATCTCCCTGGGTCTCAACCATATTTTAAACTGTGGGGGTATCTTCTGCTTTGTGTCCAAAGGACTGTTTGTATGTTAGAATGAAGTGCATCTCACCCTGATATCTAGAGGGGAAAAATCAGCAAGTGGGAATGCAAGTAAAATGGGGAAAAAACCACAAATTTAAAATTGTTTTATTGTCTGTTATTTCCAGATCTTGGAGAATTTCCAGTGTCTTTCCAATGGAAAACATCCTGATTTTGTCAGAATGATGGCAGCATACTGATCTATGGGTTGCTGTGAGTTTTATGGGCTCTATGGCCATGTTCCAGAATAATGTTTCTGGAACATGGCCACACAGCCAGGAAAATGTACAGTAACTCAGTGATTCCAGCCATGAAAGCCTTTGACAACATCTATCTTCCTGTCCCCCCCTCCCCCCCCCCCCCGCCCCAATATACCTGATCCCAGCAGGTTCTCTGTTTGGTTAATGCCTGGATGGGAAATCACTATAGAATTTTCCAGGCAAGGATAGAAAAGAATCCCATCTGAAACCCTGGAGATCTATTGCTAGTCAGAGCAGACAATACCGGAGTAAATATTGGTCTAGCTCAGTGTATAGCATGTTCCTTATCAGATGATGTCATACTTGCTACACTGAATCACTAATACTGCCAAATAATGATATGGGCACCACTTTGGATGATGATGATGATGATGAGATGATTTCCATCTTGATTTTGCCCAATTTTAGGACTCAGGGCAGTGTCCAAGCTTTTGAAAGCAGTAAATCCCAAAGGCAAGAGGTTTAAGCAGAAATTCAGAAAAGAACAAGAACTTGCATTATGGGCAAAGCAAAGCAAGCTCTGCTATAAGGAGGGGGAAAGACTACCATCAGACTTTGGTTACATATATTTTTCTTACTATTGCAGTTTTTTGGACAGGGAAACAAGGAGACATTTATGGGGTTTTCATTCTGCATAATGTGCTTGTCTTTTATTCCTTTCTGCTCTAGGCAGCAATATAGCAGAGCTGGCCCTGTGAGCTTGCAGAGATTTTGTAGCCTTCCACTGTTTGTATCAGTTCTGTCTCTGGGAATGGCAATACTAAGGAGAGGCTCCAGAGAGTCTAAGGCAGAGGTGCACAGCCTGTGGCCCTCTTAAGTATTTAGGTCCAGTTCCCAGAAGCCCTTCTACACTGCCATATAATCCAGATTATCAAAGCAAATAATCCACATTACATTATCTACTTTGAACTGGATGATATGAGTCTCAACTGCCATATAATCAAGATCAAAGCAGATAATCTGGATTTTATGTGGCAGCATGGGGGGGGGGGAGGGAGAGTTAAGGCAACTGAGACTTCACAAACCTCCAGTCATGCCATCTTCTGGAACAACCCATAACTATTCCTTCAAGGATTTGCAGGCCTTTCTTGCCCCACGTAATCACAGGGGAAGAACACATTATTTAAGCCACTCCTGTGGCTGAGATAGATAGACCAGATAGATCAATCATGGGCAAACTTCCACACTCCAGGTGTTTTGGACTTCAACTCCCACCATTCATAACAGCCTCGGACCCTTTCCCTTCCCCACTCAGCCACTTAAGAATGTTAGAATGTCGAGGCCAGCCAATCAGAAACCTTATGCAAATTAGTAGGACGCGCATGGGCCAACTTGGGCCCAAATCGTTTTGGACTTCAGCTCCCACCATTCCTAAGAGCCTCAGAACCTTCCGATTCCCACTTGGGCCCTGGGAAAAATCGTAGCTTCTGTGCCAACGAACTTCTGAACTGGGAAGGGAAGAACTCCCTCGAATCACTGCAGTGTCGGGTCAACAAGAGTTTTAGTTGCACATTTGGGCAACAGGCTGGTCCCCATTCAGACTAACGGGCTGAAACTCCAGGTCCCCCGCGAGGGGAGCGATGGGGAGCCAGTGTTGGAGCTGCGGATAACAGGTGGATTAAGATGTTTGGGGAGCGGAAACATTCTCTGTCGAGATTCAGAGGCGGAGAGAGGGAAGAGAGAGAGCGGCTTGAGGGAAGCAGACGCGGAGGGAGCCGGGAAGGAGGCAGGAGCTGTCCAGGGTGCTGATCCTGGAGGCGCTGCCTTCCCCGAGCGTCAAGATACAGAGGCGGGGAGAGAGCGGGACGCGGACGGCGCCGGGAAGGAGGCAGGCGTTGTCCACGGTGCTGATCCTGGAGACGCTCCTTCTTCGGCTGAGCTTCCCGGCTCGGGCGGCGGCTCTCTCGGTCCGCCTCTCTGCGTAACGACGCCGCGCAAGGAGAGAGAGAGCAGGCAGCTGGAGGAAGGAGGAGGAGGAGGAGCAGCGAAGGAGGAGGAGGGTAGAAGGAGAGGCAGGCAGAGAGCGAGAGAGCGAGAGAGGGAGGGAGGGAGGGCGGGGGGCGGAGAGGAGCCGGGCGAGCATTTAAAGCGACAGCCCAGCCTCTGTCCGCGCAGTGCTGAGTGAGCGGCGGCGTGGAGGGGAGCGCTCCGACGGCAGGGCTCCGGAGAGTGGCTGGGTCTCCCTCCTGCTGCTCCTCTTCTGCTCCCCCTCCCTCCTCTCGAGGGAATCCTCCTCTTGGAGAGCGAAGGCAAGGACCCTTCCTCGCATCCCTGCCTGGGACCGGCCATGCTCGGTGGGGGGCGCTGGGGCCCGCCTGGAGGGGCGCTGTGGTGGCTGTGGGCGCTGCTGTGTGCGCGGGGCCCTTGGGCCCGGGGCCAGGAGACCTACGCGCCCCACTCCATCCGCCTGGAGGGCGACATCACGCTGGGCGGCCTCTTCCCGGTCCACGCCAAGGGTCTGGGCGGGCCGGGGGTGCCCGGGGGGGTTGGGGGCGCGGAGGGGGGCGGCCCCGGTGGGCCCTGCGGGGACATCAAGCGCGAGGCCGGCATCCACCGCCTGGAGGCCATGCTCTACGCGCTGGACCAGATCAACAGCGACCCGGAGCTGCTGCCCAACGTGACGCTGGGCGCGCGCATCCTGGACACCTGCTCGCGGGACACCTACGCGCTGGAGCAGTCGCTCACCTTCGTCCAGGCCCTCATCCAGAAGGACACCTCCGACGTGCGCTGCACCAACGGAGAGCCGCCCGTCTTCGTCCGGCCCGAGAAGGTGCTCGGCGTGGTCGGCGCCGCCGGAAGCTCCGTCTCCATCATGGTGGCCAACATCCTACGCCTCTTCCAGGTAGGAACAGTCTCCGGTAGTAGGAACAGCAGCAGGTGGTCGCCCCTTCTCTCCCTCCTCCCCTCCCCTCCCCTCCTCCCCTCCCTCCCGGGTCTTAGCAGGTCTGTGGAGCGGAAGTGGGGCTCCTTGGGAGTAGAGGCGTCGCGTGGTGTTTCGTGGACGCGTGTTTCTTGTGAATGGAGAATCAGACCCTCGCACGAGTCGGGTTTTCTTTTGAGAAACTGCATGTCGCTTTTGGTATGAGAGAAATGGTTGTCTGCAATGATGTTGCCCAGGGGACGCCCGGATATTTGATGTTTTTACAATCCTTGTGGGAGGCTTCTCTCATGTCCCCGCATGGGGAGCTGGAGCTGACAGAGGGAGCTCAACCCGTTCTCCCCGGATTCCAACCGCTGACCTGTCAGTCAGCAGTCCTGCTGGCAGAAGGGTTTAACCCGTTGCGCCAGCGGGGGCTCCGAGGCAGGGGGTAATATTGAGGAATCTTATATAAGACTTAACGGGCCGCTTGACGCTTCTCCTTGACGCTTCTACCTTTGTGATCATTGTGTGTGTGGAGACACTGCTCCAAGGCGAAAAGACGCAGATTTGATTTCGTTATTCCTTCTGGACCCCCTTCGTCTCGGTTTTTCCTTCCCAGTGTAGGACTCTCCTCTCCTCTGCCACCTCTTCCCTAACCAACTCCCCCTTCTTTCCCTCGGGTTTCCTCTCTCTCGAGAGAGAGGGGGGGGGGGAGGGAGGCCTTCAGGAAGGGGCACAGATCCTTCAAGACATTTCCCAGGAATCCTTCCAGTTTTAGCCAAATTATTATTTGAGTTTAGTGGAAGCAAGAGTGAAGGGAGGGGGAGAGCTAAGCCTGAAATTCGGGGGGAAAGTGGGTCTTCCTTTCCCTTGACGTCACGAGCTGTTCGGCTTTAAGATCTGCCCTCCCCCCCCCCCCCTTTGGGTCATGAAAACGATGGGAAGGGGTCTCTTCGGTCAGAAGAGGTGGCCGGAATGCGAGGGCTTGAAGTGCTTGTGCCACTCTTCCTGGGCATCCTCAACCCACCAAAGCGGGCAGTCATGGGAAGTGAAAACTGTTTAGGGAGAGAAAATTGATCAGATCGCGGTTTTTCAAAAGGGAGCCGTGTTAGGAATCTCTCTTGCTACAGATCAGCAAGTGCCTGGCCAGTTTCTCTAGGAAGTCGGTCAGTTTCAGCGCCAGAAGCAGCGCGAAGAGAAATGTTTGGAGGGAGAGAGAGAAAAGGAGAGAGAGAGAGAGAGAGCTGGGAGGGCTGCCAGAACGCATCCCGCGAGTCGAGAGAAATGGGCGGAGAAAATCGGATTAGAGGCTTGCTCAGGCTGTGTGTGTGTGAGAGAGAGTGTGTGTGTGTGTGTGTTGCCGCAAAGCTCTGTTTCCACGTGTGTTTTTCGTTCCTCCATGTCGCCCGGGCCGTGGCGTGGCAGGCTTTCCCAAATATCCTCCTTTCAGTTCAAGTTAGACTTCGCTCTCTAGTTGGGAAATGGCGAACCTCTCTCGGTCAAAACAAGCTTAATCGGCCCTTTTCTAGCGTCTCCCAGGATGGGACACGCACACAGAAGCCCCTGTTCTAGGGTCTTCCGCGATAGAGAATCCCCAAAGAGAGGCCCCTCCTTTCTGGGTGGCTAGAAATTGATGGGCTTTCCCAAACGCGAGAGAGGAAAACGCTTAGATTCTGTTACTCTCGATGCCTTGGTTTTTCTTGGGGCTTTGGAAGGGAGAAAAATAATCCTCATCGTGAAATTTAGAAACGAATAGAGAGCTTGGGACTGCAAAAGGAAGGATCCCAAACAGGACAGAGGAGAGAAAGCCGCGCTTGTGAGCCTGGCTTTGGAGCGAGAGGAGCTGCTAGGAAATTGGGGGGGGGGGTGTCCCTCTGGGGAGCCCTAGCCCCGCCCTCTCTCCTCATGGTCCGGGGGTGGGGGGTTGGCCTGAGAGGCGCCAGAAGAGAGAAGGCAGAAGGCGGGGGTTTCGGGGTATTCCAGAGGGAATGTCAGGGCAGCCTGTTTCGAGAGAGTGCCAAAGAGCAGAGAAAAAGCACCAACCTGTCGCTTGCCCAGGAAAGTTGGGCACGGCTCTTCCTTCAGCCCCGTCCCACTTGGATCCCCTTCCTTCCTTCCTTCCTTTCTACATTCCCTCTTTCACTCCCTCCCTTCCTTCCTGCCCTCCTCCCTCCTTCACTCTTTCCCTTCCTTCCTCCCTTATTCCCTCTCTCCTTCCGTCTCTCCCTTTCTTCCTTCTTTCCTTCCCTCTCTTCCTCCCTCCTCCCCTCCTCCTTCCTTCCTTCCTCCCTTGGCTTCCCGGGATATCTCCGGGAAAGGCGGCGCTTTCTGTCTCCCGAGGCGGAAGCGCAAGTGCCGCTCCTGCTGAGCCGGGCACCGCGCCTAGAGAGGCGGATGAGCCGCAGCAGTTCTTCCCTCCTTAGCAAGCGGCTCGCTCCCCTCCTCTTCATTTCCCTGCACGTCCTATTTTCTCATCATACTGTTTGAGAGCCATTTTTCCTCTCCTGTATTTCATGCCCTCTTTCTAAAGCAAGATTGGTTCTTCCTAGCTCAGGATGGGGAGGACACCGGAGGACGCGTGTGAATAAATACAAGCGATTGTAGTGCAGAAACTGGATTGCCCCCATTTTTTTTTACCTTGCAGTCGTTCTTGCCGGCTGCTCCTTTCCTATCTTCCTCTACTTCTCTCTCCTCCTCTTTTCCTGCTTTTCTTCTCACCACATTTTCTCCTCCTCCCTCCTCTCTCATTTCCCCCCAAGAATCATAGAATCATAGAGTTAGAAGAGACCTCGTGGGCCATCCAGTCCAAGCCCCTGCCAAGAAGCAGGACAATCACATTCAAAGCACACTCAACAGATGGCCATCCAGCTTCTGTTTAAAAGCCTCCAAGGAAGGAGCCTCAGAGGCAGCGAATTCCACTGCTGAACAACTCTCACAGTCAGGAAGTTCTTCCTCATGTTCAGGTGGAATGTACTTTCTTGTAGTTTGAAGCCATTGTTCTGTATCCTAGTCTCCAGGGCAACAGAAAACAAGCCTGCTCCCTCCTCCCTATGGCTTCCCCTCGTATATTTATATATGGGCATCATGCCTCCTCTGAGTTGCTTTTCTTTGTTGTTTTTCTTTTCACTACATTTTTTCTTCCTTTCTCCTCTCCCGTCTTCTTTGCTGCTCATTATCTCTCTCCTCTTCATTTTTCTTCTGCCTTTCTTCCCTGCCACACTTTCTCCTCCTCCTATCCCCTCTCTTCTCCCTCTCCTCTCTTTCCCTCATTCCTCCTCCCACCTTCTGCATCTCTTCTTCTAAAGAGATATGGCAAACAAGGTTCCACCACTGTGCCCACAAGAAAGAGAACCGTCTTTCTACTTAGTAGTAATTTATTTGCAACTACTCGCTTCAGCATTTCATTTGAAGTGTTTCAGTTGAGATCTCAGTTGATTTGCTGGTTAAATTACCACCTTCTTACATATGGTATCCAACCCTTCTTACTTGTCTCTTGTGTCAGGCCAGGAGTCCCTCTGTTGAAATTTCTATAAGGGGATGCAGTGTTCCAATGGTATAGGTGCAGCTTAGGTTGTTATTTGTTGCCATGAAAACTTTGTTGCATTGGAAGATATCTGCTGCAGCTTCCTTTCTAGCTTATCTGAACCTTACTTGTCTTCCAAGACCTACAAGTCAGGGTTCAACTCTAGTTGCAAACGGTAGAGGTTTTACTCCACCATCTTTAATATGACTGGGTTTAGCCAGCGTCTAAGGGTTAATTCTTTCTTGAATAATGACACCGGCTGCCTGTCAGACATCTTCCACCCACTTTTCATTTCATTTACTGAGGGATATTATTAACATAGAGGAGGAAGCCCTAGCTCAACAGCTTTGGGGTCACATTTTTTTTGTGAGTTCAAAAAACCAATCACCTCCTACTTACTTTTGCAGAGTGCCTTCTTTCCCGCCCACAATAGTTCCCTTTCCCATCTTCTGCTCTATTTTTAGGAATAATGAGACAATGACTTTGGTGTGTCTAGCATTCTAGATCTTACATAAGGTGGCACAAAGTCAATCCTGATGTGTCCTCTATAATGGGGATTTTCCACACCATAAATGAAGATGCAGTCACACAAACTCTGAAAATGGTCTCTGTTCTGTTTGAATTCTACATCACCTCATGTTAGCTCATTCTGCCACCAAAACAGAGACTGTTCCATGATGTGTGCTGACTGACTATGAATATTTCACAGATCAGATATGTGTGACTTTCATTGGAGGTTTCTTTAGACTGTCCTTACTCATGAGCCTCCATCTGTTTTTTTTTAAAGTGGCAAGAAATTGACAGGAGGCAGGAGAAGACATCTAACATTACTACTATTATGGTAGTGAGTGTTCCAATGGATGTGGAGTGGGAGAGGTGGATATACTGGTGGCTTCTACATCAATGTCAGCTCAGCGTTTTAGCCTGAGCTTTAAATGAGATTTCCCCATTTTGAGGAATGGGGTTCATGCTATGATAAAGTTCAGATTACAACATGGAGTGGATTCAATGCCTCGCTCACTTGGCCCATCCCGACATGTGGATGTGGAGCATTGGAATAGTAAGAGGGAGCACTGACATTTTATGTATGCCAGGGGTTTGTAACTGTTGGAGTTTGGCAGACTGCATTATCCTTTCTCAAGGCACCTTGGAGGACCATGCTCAATTTAGGTCTTGGAAGAGGCCTGGGGGGATGTGGGCAATAAAAACAGTCTGGAGGAATTTCATGACATCAATGATCTGCATGTTCTTCTCATTTCATGTAAACTGATGCTGTCACTTCAGTATGCAGGCTATGTACTTTTATATCTATTAGAACATGGATGTGAAGCATGCATGTTCATTCCTGCTGTCATTCATTAGTTGCTGGTTGAACCAATGATAAGAGATCAAGAGATTAGTCCCACAACATCTGGAAGGCCCAACAGTCCTCATCTTTGTTTAGAGTACCCTGATCATGGACTTTACAATAAAGTATAGACAGCTTGGCTTGGGGATTTGAAACTAACTAAAGTCCAGACTTTAGCTTTAGTTAGTTTCAAATCCCCAAGCCAAGCTGTCTATACTTGATTTTGATTTTTTTCCTTAGAATAGTTTATCATGATGCAATTAAAGAAATAGTTGAAATTCCACTTGATGATTACGTCTAGGTAAAGTTGATCTGCAATTGATTAAGTGAATGTACCCAAAGGGTTCTCATCAATGCTTCCTCTTCATCCCAGAAAGAAGTGACAAGTGGAGTGCCACAAGGTTCCATCCTGGGCCCAGTTCTGTTCAACATCTTTATTAATGACTTGGATCAGTGGTTCTCAACCAGTGGGTCCCCAGGTGTTTTGGCCTACAACTCACAGAAATCCCAGCCAGTTTACCAGATGTTCAGATTTCTGGGAGTTGAAGGCCAAAGAATTTAGGAACCACAGGTTGGGAACCACTGACTTAGATGAAGGGTTAGAAGGCATGGTAATCAGGTTTGCAGATGACAGCAGATTGGGAGGGATAGCCAATACTCCAGAAGACAGGAGCAGAATTCAAAACAATCTTAAGGAATTAGAGAGATGGGCCAAAACTAACAAAATGAAGTTCAACAGAGACAAATGCAAAATATGCCACTTAGGCAGAAAAAATGAAATACAAAGATACAGAATTGGGGATGCCTGGCTCAATAGAAGTACATGTGAAAAATGTAATGATGATGATGATGATGATGGTGATGACTTTATTCTTATATCCACCTCCATCTCCCCAAAGGGACTCAGGGTGGCTTACAAAGGGACAAGCACAGAGAGCACAGAGTTAAAATGTAAAATAAAATAAAAACAAAACAAAACCAAAGAGAAACATATCACAATAAAATACAACATCATGAAAACAGTACCATGGAAACAATAAAAGTGCTGAGTTTGGAGGCCTCTGAGTTTGTGCAAAATTCCTAGATAGAGCTATCTTGGAGTCCTTGCGAACAACAAGTTAAACATGAGCCAACAATGTCATGCGGCAGCTACAAAAGCCAATGAGATTTTGGCCTGCACAAATAGGATCAAAGAAACACAGATGGATCAAAGAAACACAAATATCTATAACAATGACAAAATACAAGTTACAAATTGTTATCCAAACAGAACTATGTTAACACAAACCATTATTATTAAACTTTATTTGTACCCTGCTAGCATCTCCCGAAGGACTCGATGCAGCTTACAAAGGCCAAGGCCTCATGTAAATACACTGCATGTAAACCACACAAAGAAATTACAAGTCTGAGTGCTACTTGGTTATCTCGTAGTCCTTGAAAAAGTAAACTGTCTCCAAAATGCAATCCAAATAAAGTCCAAATAGTTCAAATCGATGTCCAATTCAAAATATTATCCAAATTATAATGCTTGCTGTCCAAAATATTATCCCCGGGTTGAGGTTGCCTTGTTTTGGGGGACTTCCCCTTCTTCAGGATTTTGTCTTCTTTGTAAAAGTGGGTGGTTCACCATACATCCTTAAATGGGTGATAACAAACAAATCTATTATGTTGTTTCTTATCACCCATTTAGGGATGTATGGTGAACCACCCACTTTTACAAAGAAGACAAAATCCTGAAGAAGGGGAAGTCCCCTGAAACAAGGCAACCTCAACCCGGGGATCCTTGTCACATTATAATTTGGATAATATTTTTAACTGGACAGCAAGCATTATAATTTGGAAAATATTTTGAATTGGACATCAATTTGAACTATTTGGACTTTATTTGGACTGCATTTTGGAGACAGTTTACTTTTTCAAGGACTATGAGATAACCAAGTAGCATTCAGACTTGTAATTTCTTTTTGTGGTTTATATGCAGTGTATTTACATGGTTTATGTTAACATAGTTCTGTTTGGATAAAAATCTGCACAAATAGGAGTCTAGTATCTAGATCCTGGAATACTGTGTCCAATTCTGGGCACCACAATTGAAGGGGGATGTTGACAAGTGGGAATGTGTCCAGATGAGGAGGATTAAAATTATCAAGGGTCTGGAGAACAAGTTCTACAAGGAGTGTCTTAAAGAGCTGGGCATGTTTAGCCTGTAGAAGAGAAGGTTGAGAGGAGATACAATGGCCATGTAGAAATATGTGAGGAGAAGTCATAGGGAGGAGGCGGTAGGCTTGTTTTCTGCTGCTCTGGAGGCTAGGAGGTGGAACAATGGCTTCAAACTACAGGAAAGGAGATTCCACCCGAACATTAGGAAGAACTTCCTTAGTGTGAGAGCTCTTCGGCAGTGGAACTCTATCCTTTGGAGGCTTTTAAACAGAGGCTGGATGGCCATCTGTCAAGGGTGCTTTGAATGAAATTTTCCTACTTCTTGGCAGGGGATTGGACTGGATGGCTCAAGAGGTCTCTTCCAAATTTATGATTCTATGAATCTGCAAAGAAATTTCTTTGGGGGCCTGCAAAACAAGTTACTGTCCAAGTTACTTCCTGTTTTATTTTTTTCTAAAAAAAGAAAGAAAGAAGCACCTTTATTTCTCTCCCCCCACCCCTAAGTCATTCTCACAGTGGACATTGTCATAATTAAAGAAGCAGAAAAGCCTTGATTCTCAGGAGCCTTTGGAACATAGTGCAAATGGACAAGACATTGTTGGGGCATGTTGGCAGCTTTTCACCATTTTAAAAGCTCAGTGGCCATCCAGCCAACTAGTAGAATTAGAGTTAAGATGCTAAATCTTGCTAAATGAAAGAGACTCACTCCAGGATGAAAGTCAACATCCTTCACTCAGCAGCTGTGCACAGAGACATGAAGGGATTAAAACTTTGCCAGGATAAAATGGAAATGGCTGCCAGCTGATGTGATGAAGTTCTCCTCCCACCAAGAACCCCACCTTCCCCTTTCAGTGGGGCTGAAAATAATAGATGGGCTTAGAAGTAAAATGCAAATATGCACTCGCTTTTTATTTTTAAAATAGCTTGTTATTCTTTAATGAAACAGAAAGTCTTTCCTTGATTTATATGCAGAAGCATAACAAGCTTGCCTTCCAGCTACAAATCTGTGAGTAAGGTGGAGGGAGCAGAATAATGCAGAAAAAATGTATGTGTGTAGATGAACAGTGAAACCATTATTTTAAAAAGATGATTATTTTTCACTATAGGAAAATATGAGATAAGAGGCAAGTTTTGCCTTAACTCAAACAGTATCTCAGTTAAACTGGATCCCCCTTTTATAGTGGTTCTCAACCTTTGGGCCTCCAGCTGTTTTGGACTTCAACTCCCAGAAATCCCAACCAGCTTACCAGCTTTTAGGAATTGTGGGAACTGAAGTCCAAAATATTCAGAGGCCCAAAGCTTGGGAACCACTGCTCTAGTATGATTGGGGGTCTTCTGTGAACAGAAATTGTTTTTCCTCTGTTTTCCCTTCTCCAGAATGCATAATTTCCCATTCCAGTTTGCAATATATATATATAAAATAGCAACTAATACTTAGGTGCAGCATTATGAGAAACTAATAACTGAAAGCAGTCTATGACAGTGCCTCATTTAATTTACCCCAGATTACCTATAGTGGAAGATTTCAAAATGAGCCAGTATTTCCTGATTTATCCAAATCTGGAAAAAAGTTATTTATTCAAATCCCTGTTTGTGAAGAAATAAGGATCTGAAACTATGAATTGTTCCCACTAAATAAACTAGAAATGACGATTCTAAAGTAATCCAGTCATGGTTGAAATGTGGTCCCAAGCAGCCCTATTTAATGTTAACTAGTGGTCAGAAAGGCTGGGAGCTACAGTGTGGCTACATTTGGAAGGCTGCACAATCCCCACTGGTAGTTTAAATAAACCATGGTTGTCTGAGTTCAGATATTATGGTGAAACATAAAATTGAAAGAAACCAGAAGGGCCATCTTGTCCATTACAATCAATGCATTCTCAACAGAGAAATAGTAAATGATCATGATGATGATTCAAATTGTTACCTTTTGTGAGGCTACTCTGAGTCCCCGTTGGGGTGAGAAGGGTGGGATACAAATGTGCTAAATAGAGTTGGTTAGGTTCGCTTCGTTAAAACCTTAAATTTATTAAGACTTATTGAATTTGGTCTTTGAATTTGGTCTTTTGAATCAGTTTTGTATCATGCAGGAAAAGTAAGAGGCGTGATTACAATTTGAAGCACTTACCCTTTTTATTCATAAATATTTTGTAATGTTCGGAACTCTCCCAAGGTTATTTTAATTTTCACAAGCATTAAGCAACTTTTGTAAAGTTTTGCTTCCCCTCCTGGGTGATGCAAAGGAGGGATGAGGTGGGCATGCCTAAGCACAGCCATTGTTGTAGTTTGTGAAGGGAAGGCCCCCAATGGTAGAGATTGCAAAAGGCCCTGTTGTTAAACTACATTTCTCACCCTGCCTTGCTGCACATTCACCAAAATGGCTGAGCAGCAGGCTCCTCCTCCTCTTCTGCATTACCAGCTGGAGCTCTGGAGTTTGCATTCAAACCAGGTTTTCCTCACTCCACCCCCCCCCCCCTTTTCTCACCTCAATCTCAAGATTTAGCAACTGGGAGATTAGCCAGGCAGGTTATAGATCAGTGGCACTAAAGGTTGATTGGGCTTCCTTCCTTCCTTCCTTCCTTCCTTCCTTCCTTCCTTCCTTCCTTCCTTCCTTCCTTCCTTCTTTCCTTCTTTCCTCCCTCCCTCCCTCCCTCCCTTCCCTTCCCTCCCTCCTTTCTTCCTTCATTCCCTCTCCTGCCTGCCTCCCCCCAGGTGGATCAGGCAGATCTTATCGAGGAACCACTTCCAACTGCTCTGCCTCAATGCTACACAATCCTGGGAGCTGTAGTTTTGCATGGTTTTTCCGCCTCCTTTGCCAAAGAGTGCCAAACCTCAGGATCCCATAACATTGAACTGTGGCATGGCTGCATCTATTCCAGGCCTGGGCAAACTTTGGCCCCTCCAGGTGTTTTGGATTTCCACTTCCATTATTCCTAACAACTTGAAGCCTGCTGCCTGGCTGAAGCCTGGCAGCGGGAGCCAAGTGGCACCTGAGGGGGCGTCGCTGCCTCCTCCTCCTCCTCAGCATTGACAGCCGAGGCAGGCCTGGAGTGGAAGAGCCCCTCGGTCAGGAGTGGCCTGAGTGGAAGAGCCCTGAAGTTTCCCCAGTGCCAGTGCTGTTTTTTCCTACTGCACATGTGTATCTGCCATTAATGAAGCTGTTTCGGAAGTTTCAGAAAGTTTTGATTTTTTTTTAAAGGAAGCGACTTTAGAATCAAACCACCAGCACCCCCTACAACCGAAACAAGTTTTGAACCATTTTTTTTTTTTTGTGATCAAACAAGCCTAGTGCTAAATATTCCAGTAGTGCTAGACCTTTGGCCTGCCTGATGTTTTGGACTTCATTTTTCCAGAATCCTTGACCATTGATCATGCTAACTGAGGCTACTGAGAGTTAAAGTCTAAAACATCTGACAAACCAAAGGTTGAAAACCACTGTTCTATTTTTATCCGAATAAGAGGGAAAAGTGAAAGATGTGGGCCCAAAGCTTGTGATGACTTGTGCATATAGCAAGAAACAAAACTGGATCATTATTCAATGATGTTTGTAGGAGAGCAATGCCTGTACATTTCTTGAAGGATATTTAAATATAAGTACCACTGTAGGAAGGGTAAAGACATTATATAGTTCTGTGAGTCATAGTCTGAAACTATGAATGTTCTGCCAAGATTGAAAGACAATGAAGTCTGCACATAGTTTTAGGGGTGGTGCATGTGGTGTAAAAGCTACCCATCAGTCAGCCCTGAACTGGCTCACACTCACACATGCTTTATTATTACTTCTTAATGTACTACCATTGGTTCAGTCATACATATTGCATGTATGGCTGCACCAATAAAGATCAAAAATCACAGGTAAAAGCACACATCCTTCAAAGATGTTATCAAGTCCCTAAGTGATGGGCAGGAAAGCGTGTTACTAAAGGTGGCCTACAGGATGACGAGGAAGAGTTGCCCATACAGACTTTTAAAGAAAGGTTTCCTGGGATGTGCTTTAGAATGGTGGACAGTATGTCACCTTAGCTAGTTGTGCAAAGAGAATTGTCTTAGACCGGTTTGGCACTCATCAGATGTCCTGGACCACGATATCAACAGACCTGAGCAAGCATGGAAATTACAATCTAACTCAAAAGGTGCAAATTTGGGGGTATTAGAGCTTTCATTTAAGCATGGTAGGTTTTTCTATAGCTGCTACTAGAAAAATGAGTATCAATTTTTGGAGAAAAACAGGATATCACTACTACCAACAACAACTTGGCTGCCTTCCTGTTTTGCATTACCTTGCATTTAGTCTCCATTTGTGAGATAGTTATGCTCCATTTTGTATAAAACATGAAGAATTGCAGCACCTCACTTCTTCCCATCTCTTGTTTGCATCTCTTTTTCTTCCTCTATCTTATTTTAATGTTTGGGCAGGAGTGGTGAAACATAGAATGGGGTGGTAATCATTAGATCAGAGGTAGGTGACAGGGTAGCTGTACCTTCTAAAATAATAATATTGCATTTCAAATGCTTCATGCTAAAAAAAGGTACATCCAATGCTTAAAATGGTGCAGGAGACCAGTGCAAAATTGGGAATATTTGGGGGTAAACACCCCTGGTGTCCAAACAAATAAACAAATAAATAAATTTAGGATGCTTGTGAGCCATATCAATGACCTTGCACGGAAAGTGAGATCTATGGCTCACACTGTCATTATCGCTGCAATAACTAAACTGGTACCTGCCACTTACTGAGTTTATTTCTTTGAGAAGCCATTTTGCCTTCAGGTGTTGATCCATTAAATAAAATGCCCCATGTCATCATATAAGTGGCTATTATTTATATTAACAGCATTATGCAGATTATTCTCAATAAGAAACAAGGCAGAGTACCCTGGGGATGAGAATATGATGATTTTTACTACCTTAGTTGAGAAGTATGATGTCTACAATGAAATCCATTTGACAAGCATAATGTTTGATAGTGTCAGGGAGGATGAAAATCCTGGATGAAGAGGGGAAATGTAATAGAAAGAAATTTGGGGATCGGATTAAAGGTTACACCTGCATAAATTGATTTTGAAAGTGGAGAAGGACTGCACTGCCTCTGAATGAGTAAATTACAGTACAACCCCTATATCCATTAGAAATATGTTCTTGGATTTAACATGAAAACATGAAGCCATGGCTAGTAAGGAAGCCTGTTCAAATGAATGATTTCCAGAGGAAACATACTATAAAATCATACTAGAGGACCATAAAAATGCTTAGAGATAATATCTTTCTAGCATTTCTAAGTCATCTTCCATGGCTCTATGAAATACTTCCAGTGGATCATCTGGAGTGAGAGCACTTTGTTTCCAGATTTGGGTAGGTGAAATTCCAGGAATGTACTTCACTATCCTTGATCACCATCTAGCAAACAACATGGAGAAAGCATCACCATCAAAGATTCATCAATGAATGCCTGTGGTTGCCTAAAGCAGAGGAAGGCAAACAAATGGATACATCAAAAAGAATTGCTCTGTTATTTTCCTAAGAGAACAAGAATGAAGCTTTTCTAATCACCACAAAACTATTTTATGGCAATTCACATCTTCTATTCCTCTCCTCACATTGTTAGTAAAGATTCAGGAGTCTAGACCAAACTGATTGCTCTGTGTCTGAGATGTGAAAAATAAAGGCCTATTCAAATGGAAATTGGAATTTTCTCCTGCTCTTACCTCAGTGTGGATTGTAAAGGGTAAGCAACTTGCAACCCGCTCTTATCAGCTTAACCCAGAAAATCATGAAGTCCAAAGTTGTACCTTGCAAGTGTAGGAATTGCCCTTTGCCCCAGGTAGAAGAATGTCTCCAATCAGCATTGGCACTGTGGCCCATGTTTATAAATCTGAGAAAGAATGTATTTGGATATGGCCTTGGGAAAGCACTAATACTGCATGTCCAGTTCCATTGAGCAGCAGGCAATGCCAGGTATATACATTTTTGGTCTCTATTAGATTCTGTCAGAAGCAAAATTAATGACAAAAGGACACATATGCTTAATGTGCTCAATATAGGTCTCAGAATTAAATGCTTGATTCAATTTGTATGAATGTGTGTGATCTTTAATTTTTTTTTAATGCAGTGGATGATGAGCATAGTGCAAGCTGAATGTTGCAAGTTGGCAAGATGGTACATCTATCTCTTAGCTGTTCAGGGATGTGCCCAGGGACAATACTGACATTATATAACTGCAGGTAGTCTAACTAAAACAGTGGTTCCTAACCTTTGGTTCTCCAGGCGTTTTGGACTTCAGCTCTCACAATTCCTAACAGCTGGTAGACTGGCTGGGATTTCTGGGAACTTAAGTCCAAAACAACAGGAAGATGAAAGATTGAGAACCACTGATCTAAAATGTCTATATGTGGTGCCATCAGAGTTACAATCATTTGAGAAATTATTCCAATGATCATAGAAAAATAGAAGGAATTGCTGAGATGTCTTTGCTTATTGTTTTATGGCCACAGGCTTCTATAAGCTTTGGAAACTCAAAAAACTGGTATTCAACTGAGCTTTCACTCTGGTGGTGTGCAATTATTTATATGCTTTGAATATGCACAGGAGCACCCAGCATCACTCAGAAACATAAGGCCCTCATGACCTTGTGGCCATCCATTTTGCTTTTAACATGAGAAACAATGGTTAAAGCCATTTTTGAGGTGAAATCTTGTACCTGGAATCTCCAGGGGTTTATACTGCCTCGTCAAGCTGATCAAGATGTGTTTGAAATAGACAGGAACTCTGTGTCATTTGGAATTTCCTAGCTTGTATATTCTTTCACCCTAATATGCTTTTGGCATCTTGACCACACTCTGATGTTTCTTGGCCACCTCCTCCTCTTCTTCATTTGTTACCCATGAGTCCAGGTTTACATTTGTGAAATTTTGGAGGGTATCAATAAAATGTTATCAGAGTGCTATAATTTTGTAACATAGAAGGGCCCTTGGAGTCTACATCTGCTACAAAGCTAAATCAGAGGTAGAATACAACCGTCAAAGGAAAGAGGTACCAATTAATTCAGAATTTTTTGATAGCTGTCAATTTTTTGTACTGTTTTGAGCTTATTTCCTAGCCTCCTATATTCCTTTTGTTCAGCAGGTGTCAGCATGGGGCTTCTCAAAGATCACGTGTGATTTGCCAGGTGTTCAGATTCAGAGGACTTGTCAGGTGTTCTCTCAGCTGCTCTGCTTCTGTAGATCTGACTGAAAAGTCTCTTTCTGAAGCCAGACTTTGAGTCACAAATGTGCTGTATTTTTAAAACAAAAATGCAAATTGCTTTTGTTCTCAAGATCAAGTACAGAAGTGGGGGGGGGGGGGCACGACAAATGTGCTTGCTAGGAATGATTGGCGATAGAAGACAAACAAAAGCTTTTAATGAAAGAATTCAGATGGCTCTGAATTTACAGCAGATTTAGAATCATGTTGGAGAAACTTGTGCTGTGAATGACTGGGATGGAAGCAGTTTACCTGAATTTGCACACAAATTAGTGGGCTCACTATGGAAAATTAGCTTCTCTGTTTCACAAAACCATTCTTTTATCACTCTCTTGATTCCCACATTCAGTCTAGTAAGTTTTCTAATATACCACCCTTTGACCATCCCTCCTCCCCCATCACTCTTTTAAAAAAATAATACTGAAAGGAATCAATGAGTCTTTCTTCATTGTTATCCCCACTGGGGTCCCAATAGAGGCTCACGGGCATGCAATATAATATGCAAAACAGATTCTTCAGTTTTGTAATTTACTCCAAGTAATGGTCTTGCTAATACATGGAAAGCAGCAGAATCTTAATCCCATTATCAAATGGACTAGTAACAGAATAATTAGGCAATAGCCTGACATCAGTATCTCTGGGTTTGTTTTGAGTTTTTTAGGCTGTGTGGCCATGTTCCTGAATACTTTACAGCAACCCAGGGCCTTTCCATACAGACAGTTATCCCAGGAGCATCTGTGTTTTAAAAACATGGATGTTCCTGGGGGCCTCTCCACACTCACCCCAGAAAGCACGCACTTTTTAGGGTGGGTGTCCAGATATTTTTCTGGGACTGGCCTGGCAGAACATCTAGAGTCCCTCCCTCCCCAAAGCCCCCAAACCCCTTTTAAAAGTAAGGAAAATATACAGCTCAGAAAACACACAGCAATCTTGTGATTCCAGCCATGAAAGCCTTTGACAACAAAGTGCCCCCAGTTGTCATGATGCAAACAAGCTAGGGACAAAGGGGGGAAGTGGAAGGATGAGAAAGAAACTGGGGAATTTTGAAAACACCTAAAATTAGTATGAGAATTCCTTGAGTCTGCCCTTGCCAAATGGGGAAATCCAGAGGTCTGGAAGGAGGTGGCAATGGGGGGGGGGGTGGTGATGGGGGGTGGGGGTGGCGGGGGTTCACATTGGTTGCTAGAACATCCATTTTGCTCACAGCCTTCATTTTCCTTACCCTGATGTAAATTCTAAAACATTAGACCTCTATCCAAAATAATAGACCTGTTGAACCTATGGGATTTACATAATTTATATTTGCCAAATTGTCATTGATTTACTGAGTCTATTTTAGGTACAATTATTAATTGGATTTAGGCTTTAGATTTCAGTCTTTGCTTCCAATCAGTAAATGGGAGGGGAAATGCCCTGTTGACTTTTTGTCTATTTCCCCAAATTATACCCACTTTGCTCCTAGATCTGTATCTTCCTCCAGATAGATTTGCAGCCTATTTACATTGAGTACAGTGGATGTGCTGATGAATGAATTCTGCCCAGAAGAAAAAGGGACTTCCATTATGGCTTTGTTTCTTCAAAGCATGCATGGATTTCTCAGTAAGTTCAATGAGGCGAGTAAAGTCTGCAGCAGTAATTCAGCTGAAAATCTTTTTTTTTAAGGCTGTGAAAAGTGGTTGGATATCATTAGCATCTCTTTCCCCTGCAGTGTGAAGAGGCATGCTTGGGAATCCTAAATTATTTGCCTGGATTAAAAAATTGGGTGTGAGCATTCAGAGCAGTTTTTAATTCCCATTATCATAATACCCTTTTGTTTTTCTTCCTTTCTTATATGTATATCAAATTCCTTCATTTACTCATATACAGTAATGTTTAAAACTCTCTGGATGAGAATAGTAAGAACCCTTTTTATCCAAGCAGGCTTTTTGAAAATTTAGAGGAAACAGATTTTGTGATGGAGTTTTATTTCTGTTTTTTTTTAATGGCTTGGGGTTTTAAATGATTTCAATTGTCTAGAAGTTTAATTGCTTTTAAACCTCTGTATACTGTGAATTTGTAAACTAAGTCCCTTTCCACACTGCCCCTATATTCCAGGACTTAATCCCAGATTATCTGGCAATGGAGACTCTTATAATGCATAAATCAGATAATCTGGGATCAGATCTTCAGATATAGGGCAGTGTAGAAAGGTCTTAAATCTGTTCCAAGCCACAGACTGGGGAAACTGGGGAAACTGGGGAAAAGCTGGATACAAATATATAGTGATAATAATGAAAATGATAATAATATCATTCTTTTCTTAAACATTTACCAACACCTTATGTTCCTTTATTACAATATTAATTTTCCCATCAGTTTTGTAAACAGAAATATACTTGTTCAGTAGAATACAAGTCTGGGACCTTGGTATCCTCAGGTGCATGTTTCTAGGACCTCTGTAGTTATCAAACTCAGTGCGTGTTCAAGTCCAATTATATACATTGGTATAATAAAATGGATTGCTTTGTGTGTGTGTGTGTGTGTGTGTGAGAGAGAGAGAGAGAGAGAGAGAGAGTGGGGGGGGGGGGGGATCCATGGATATAGAATCTGTGGATACCAAAGGCCAGTTGTAAAAACATTCTTGCAAAAAATCTGGAACAATTCACTATTATTAGTTCCCAATCTTTAAAATGATGATAGTAATGGCACACTTCATTGTATTCTTGTGATTTTAAACACCTTATAATGAAATCTGGATTGAAATATTTTGCACATTTAAAGTCTTATCAATTTAATTTTAGCTTAGAGAATGCTGTAAAAAGTATGCCATGTCTTTCCATGTGAGTACACTTTGCAATGGCCAATGTTCTGAAAGAAACATTGGAAGTTGCAAGCAATTGCTCTTTCTAATTTAGTACCCGTATTTAATTGAGTCTAATGCGCCATTGAATTTAATGCATGCCTCAATTTTAAGAATCCTGAAACTTAAAAAAGTATTTGCTGCTGAATGTAATGTGAAGCAACAAAAAGTGCACTTGTTGTAATTTGGCCACAAAAGTTGCCTATTACAGTTGCTGCCTGCTAAGAATTTCTTCTTTAGGAACAAGAGTTAAAACACCAGAGCTTCCAGCTATAGAAAAGAAAACCTGGATATGCATCTATGCTATAGAATGCATCAACTTTAATTGCCTTCATTCAGTGCTATGGAATGACGAGACTAGTTTACAAGGTCTTGAGCTTTCTCTGTCAAAGAATGCTGATGTCTCACCAAACTAAAAATCCCAGGATTGCATAGCATTGTGCCATGGCCGTTAAATTGAATTAATGGTGGCATTCCTCAAAAGGAGTTCCAGGTGCTCCTGAATCAGCTTTCCCCTTTGCTTTGGCTCAGTACTAAGATTACCATATTATGCAAATCTAATGTGAACCATAATTTTGGGAGGTAATTTTAAAAAGGTGACCATTAGAATTGAGAAAATACAGTATATATTACTGGGTGGAGGCTACTTAAAGCTTTAGCATTTACCATTGCTTTGAAATTAGAATCACATTATTGAAGAAACTATTGGTGGCTTCCAAATTAGTGGAACAGTGGATTTTGGTTAAGATTTTAAAAGAGCTATCCAAAGTGATGAACCATATCTTCCAGTTTTATCCTTTTTTAAAGTTCAGGCCAAAACATGAAGTGCACTCCAAATTACACAAAAATGGAAGTTGCCATCTGTCACTGCAACTAGAGCTTGGCTCCATGGAATAAACATAGAATTAAAGAATTCTGCACTCCAAGATTTGTCAAGTGACATCATGAAATTGAAATCACACTGCTTCCCCACACAAATTGATTCTTCATTACCCAAAGCTGTCTCCTTTTTAGAAGAACAACCAAAAGCAGGAAATATGTTATTTAGTTATGTTTGTTAAAAATCTCCTACAAATAATCCAGTAATCTATCCTTGCTTCTTGCCACTCCTGTTGTATACTGAATGGTATGGAGTGATGACAGATCTCCAGGTTTTCAGACAGGAGCTTTCCTGATGGCAAGTCTATGCTGGCTGCTTAAACCTTGGTCTGTTCAGAGCTTAATGCTCTGAGGCTGGCTCTGGTACAATTGTGATGGTGACTATACATGCCAGGCTAAACCAACTACAGCTCTGTGTTGCCATTTAGCCAGTGCAGATGGGCCAAGACTGCATCAGCTGTGCTGGACTGTAACCTTGTATTTCATTTTGCCACCACTCCTCAAAGCTGTCCATGGAGCACTATGTTAAGCATCTAACTGTTGCATGTATTTATTTGCAGTTATATGAAGTGCCCTTGGGAGGTGTAGGGTTGTGTGTATGTGTGAGGGGGTAACCAGACATTAACACAAGTAACTGAGAGTACCAGATTTTCTAGAAGAATTATATGAATCAGAAACTTCAATAGGCAGCAAGAGACTGGAAACCAAGATGGACTACAGTTCCAAAAGGGGGGAAATCTCTATCTTATTCCAGTGGCTGACAATTCACAGAAGACAAACATTATAAACATGTATTGTTTTTTTCTTTGCTGCTTTCTTTTTGGTGTATGAAAAAGACGTGATCCATGTTTCTTCCATGCAACACCGTGGCCATTTGCAACTCTGAAGAATAACCTTGCATCTGGCTGGAGACCGTCTAGGGCATCAGCTTGCTAATTAGTGTGAAATGAATTGAATTATGTTGATAAATGGCAAGGTAAAATTCATTTCCACTTTGTTCTGGCAATTTTTTTCTCCAACCCAAAGCCTGCAGTTAAATCACTGTTTCTTAATATCCAACACACAAGATTAATAAGTCATTTTCTTTCCTTAATTGATCATGATATCCAGAAACACTTTGCAATAGAACAAATGAAGACTATAGTGATTTGTATAAAAGAGTTCCTCCCTTGGGTCAAAATATCTGCATGGTTGCCAGTGTTACAGGAGTTCCTGTGTCCTTTAGTAAATAAATAAATTTATTTATTTAAATAAATTTAGTAAATAAATTTCATTTCCTGATGATCCCCAGTTGTAGAAAAAAAAGCCTTTTGTAGGCTGAATCTACATTGCCATATAATCCAGTATTTGATCCCATATTATCTGCTTTGAACTGGATTTTATGGATCTACGCTGCCATATGATCCAGTTCAAATATTGGGATCAAATACTGGATTCTGTGGCAGTGTGGAAGAGGTCCTAGATTTAAACTGATCTGTTATCCCTCAACATATGACAAAGCACTCCCTACACTCTCAGAATGCATTGGAAGCAAAAATATTTTTGGCTTTTGGGGTGACAAAGGCATGCCGGCATGCTCCCTGGAGCCCTGATATATGGGCCTGCAGGACACATTTCACTCAGCCCATGACACGGGAGGACTATTCAGAGGTGGAACAGCACTTTCTGTAGTCTTTGCCCATTTGTTTTCATTTGGCCTTGGAGTCAGTGTTGGCTATGGCTGGTTGCTGCTATGTCCAAGTAGGATTTTTTGTTTGTGTGTTTTTGGCTTTAATCTGCAGTGACTTTAGGAGCAATTATGGGGAACATAGCCTCTGATAGCTTTACATAGCTAGTCATACAGCTGTAGACAGACACCTATTAGGGAACAGAGATACCTCCAGATTTCTGTGAACGTTGCGGAGCCCATGAGGTAAGAAGGGAGACTATCTTTGGATTTGACCATGTCTTCTCTTTAAGTTGTAGAAATTGAGAAGATGGGAGCTTTTGGGAATACCTCATTTTAATAACCTAGGGAAGCTTTCCCTCAATAGCTGTCTGCATGAAAGATTTGTGCCTTGGATTGTGATTGAGGCTCAGGCAGGTCACTCATGGCTGAGAAGGAGGTTAGAGTGGGCCCCGCTATTTTGGCTAAGCCCGTACTATAAAAAACTACCTTTCAGATCTCAATCATAAATAGTTAAAGTATTGATAAGATCTTCTGGTACAGAACAGGCTGTTTTAAGAAACAAGACTGCCAAATTTAGCTTTTGTTTACCATTTACATCAATTTTTGAATGTTCCACTTCATCAGTGTCTAGGGTTGAAGATGAAAAAGTGAACAATTTAGCCAAACTGAAGGGAGATTGTAACATATTTAGAGTATACATTGGGGAACACATATATTAAGAGGCAAGTTCAGGATTTTGCCTTTCCCCCTTTTTGCTATAAAGGCCTCTCTTGCAAATGGAAAAAATACGCTGTTTACAATAGGTATTGGTCATGCATAATGTTAATGAGTTATACACAGAAGTTAATTGCTCATTTAAAAAACAAGACACATATGGGCAGGACTCTTTTTTATTATAAGCCTTGCCTCAGTCCATATAATAGTCATAATATGTACTGGTGCCATACATGCTTACTTTAAAGCAAAAATGTTTCAGGATCCTTCTCAGCATCCAAACATAGCATGCAGTTTGACCCAGAGTACACCTTGTATACAGGCTGAGAGTTGTTTCCGTGTTTTTAATTATGCTTTCCACATTTTTAACAATTAATATACTGAACAAATTGAAAATAGCTGATTCCAGTGTGGAAAAGCAACTCTTTCCAATTACTGTCTCTTCATACTAAGAAAAGCATTGCCTGTTGAACTTCTCTCTATCTTTTCTCCATCAAGACACAAAGCTTTTGTGAGGAACGAAGTGGTTGCCTTAAGTAGCATAGATTATGTAGTTTATTTTATTTCATATCAAAAACATTGCATAAATTAGTATAGAACTGATAAAAATAGAAGGAACATAAGTGGCTAAATAACTTTTGACCAAAAATGGGCAACAGCAACAGCATTATCTGTAGCCTCCAACAATTCTTCCTCTGTACATGAGGCAGGGCATAGTGGGCAAGGTATGCCCTGCCCACTTCTCCTCCACAGTCACAGAAGGTGGGCGATTCTTTTAGGTAGTGCCATTTTGACAGATTGTCGTTTGATTTGCTTCTCAGCCTGTTCAGGGACTTCCAAGTTGCCCATTCTTGGTTTGCCCCAGGAGGAAGACCCTCATGGCAGGCCATCCAATTGGGATTTCCTGGTTTAGCAGCCCAGAGAGACACTCTTGCTGTTGCTGGTGGGACATTAAGAGGAGTCGCGGTTCTCATGAAGCTTTTCCTTGATTTGAGTGTACTGAGAGGAGTTTGATAGTCATGCAGTGGATTGCTTACAGTGTTCAACCTTATTTCTCTCACAGTTAGCAGCAAATTCCCGTCGCACATCGAGGGGGGGGGGCAATGCCAGCTAGCTTGTAGAGTTTATCAACAGGTGTAGATTTAAGACATCCTGTGATTATTCTGCATGTTTTGTTCAGTGCTGTGTATTTACAATAAAGGTCACAATGTACCACTGTCAATTTTATTATAGAAAAAGGAGCATGTATTTTAGCAACTTTTTTCCTACTGCAAAAACATCTGAAAACTGCCACTTTCAATGACTGTTCAAAGTTTGGAGCATATTTTGTTCAAAATTTGCATGTGGTTGTTTTGCACAGCCACCAGTATTTACTACAGGAGTATTAAATACATAACACAGAGTTACATACTTATTCAAGATTGGTTTATATTCATGATTCCTATATAATCACCAGTTCATAGAACATGCAGGGACCATGAAAATCCTCAGTCCTCATTTACTAGGTGGAGCCCCCGGTGGCACAGTGGGTTAAACCCTTGTGCCGGCAGGACTGAAGACAGACAGGTCACATGTTCAAATCTGGGGAGAGCATGGATGAGCTTCCTCTATCAGCTCCAGCTCCCCATGTGGGAACATGAGCAAAGCCTCCCACAAGGATAGTAAAACATCAAAACATCCGGACATCCCCTGGGCAACAGCCTTGCAGATGGCCAATTCTCTGACACCAGAAGTGACTTACAGTTTCTCAAGTTGCTTCTGACACACACAAAAAAATACTAGACAGTACCCACTGTGAGAGATAAGGGTCTGTAGGAAGCAGCTGACTGATGTTACCCCTCCAGCAAGTGATACTCTCTTGCATGAGAAAATTACACCTAGGACCCATTTTCTATCAGTTACATCGGAGATCACTCATGGGAGAGAGGGAATATTAGCTGCTTCTCAATCAACAGGAGAACAGATCTCTGTTGCTTGCAGAAGATACTGCATAGGAAGTGAGAGAGCAACATTTTCTGCACATAAAATATTTTGGAAATATTATTTCAATCCTAGAATATACCATTTTCTGTGTAGAAAAGAGAATTTTGTACAAAATAAGTCAGTTCAGATTTTTCTTGTTATGGTTTATTGACATTCAAGAAACACATTTTTTCAGCCATTAATATTTTCAGATATCATTTCCATCCTTAATTGCCAGGTGTTTTGTATGTAGAATATCAGCTGTCCAAGATCAGACTCACTCTTGGGAAGCTTTTCTTGATTTCAAATCTGTATCTTTTCATAAAACAAAGGCTTGTTGGTTGTTTAAGGAAAGACTATTGTGCTAATTTCATAGATAACAATAGGGTAATGTACAGATTACAATTAGGCAAAGGGATGTTTTTACGTGTGTTGATAATGGATAGCCTAAAAGCTTTTGTGCTGTAATTGCTTATTCCACACAGAAACAGCTGTGTTTGTAGATCAGCTAGGATTACTAATGTTATAAATTTGAAAGGAGGCAATATAAGAAGTTGTTTTTTTTTAATATGAGTGTCTACCAATTCTTTTTTTTTTTTAAGAAATGTGTGTGGTATAAATTGAGGTTATTTCTTGATGGTTTGAAATGTCAAGTTTTATATTTCAATGCTGCTGACAAAATTAATGTACAAAATACATTCTTTTCTTGCCCTTTCAGAAGAAGTGGGCTTGTGATCATTTGATTTATTTATTTATTTACTTATTTGAATACACTTTCAGTTTGTGTTCATTCTGCAATCAGGGTCATGATAGTGCATTCGTTCCTGTCTATTCCTCATTGCATCTCCTAACTTGATGATTTCTTGTTCAGTGATTTGCAGATAAATTATGTGAACTGTCCTCGTGGAATTGACTTTTAAAATGTTGTCAAGGGATATAATAAGATCTTTATATGTGGCAGTTGATCCTCCATTTCTCACATGCAGAGTTTGCAGTAACAATGAAGGTATTGGTTTTATATGTTTTAAAAGGTTTTATTGAATGTATTTTTAATTCTGTATAAATGTAGTTTTAATTGTATATTGTTAGGCATCAAATTGCTGCCTGGTTGTAAGCCGCCTTGAGTCACCTTCAGGTTCAAGAAAGGTCAGATTGAAATATCCTAAATAAATAAATAGTACCATTAATGAAAGTGAATAATCACAATAACCATAAAAATCATAGCAATTATTGAATCCATAAACTTAAACTTGAATGTTGGATTGGGAAGGGGGAGGAGAAGCTTTGTTGGCTAAATGCTTCAGTATTTCACAATCCCAAATTAAGTACAAAGGCATTGACATCTTTCCGCATACAACATACATGCATGTTCGTCACAGGCGCGCTTGGCGGGGATGAGAGACAGAGCCTTCTCAGTAGTGGCTCCTCTGCTATGGAACTCACTCTCTAGGGATATTAGATCGGCCCCCTCCCTACTGATATTCTGAAAAAAAACCTGGCTTTTGAACAAGCCTTTGAAAACACAGTGTAATTGATAAATATGGAACCCAGGAAAGAATGAACATGGAATGGCCTGACCAGGCCCGTAGCCAGGATTTTGATTCGGGGGGGGGGGGAGGGGATGGAATTTGATTCGGGAGGGGGGCTGCGTTTGATTCGGGGGGGGGGCTGAATCTGAGTGAAAGAGGGTCTACCCTAGCAAACCTTTTGTATTGGTAACCCCAATACCCTCATGCATATGAAATATATTGAGCATGGTGATTAGATCATGATATGAATAAACATAACAGGTTAAATAATGTACCAGTAAGGCCTTTTCGCAGACCACCATGAGAATTTTTTTGGGGGGGGGGGGCTGAAGCCCCCCAAGCCCCCCCCCCCCCGGCTACATGCCTGGGCCTGACAATATCTTTGGAAAATGAGCTAATAGGAAGTTACTGGTGTTTAATGCTTTTAATGCTTTTACAGGGTTTTTATAATGTGTGTTAATTATTTTTAATTTTGTTTTAATTTTGTTTATGTTCATTGTGGCATCGAATCGCCTTGACTTGCCTTTGGGCTGAGCTAGACGGCATAGAAATGCAGCAAATAAATAAATAAATTTGTTGTTCAGTCATTTCCGACTCTTCGTGACTTCATGGACAAGTCGGTTGTCACCACCCCCAGCTCCTTCAAGGTCAATCCAGTCACTTCAAGGATACCAGATGAAGAAGGTTAGTTTAGCTGTTAGTCGAGTGGTAAGGATGCCTTTCTAACTTCCTAGTACCAGCAGATAAAACTGCAATAATCAGAATCGGGATCCCAATTGGAATTTCTTGTCACAGGTTTGCTCACTATCAGGAGGGAGCTGGAAACATCTTTCTTCTTACTCTCCATTCAGCAAGTGAACAAACCTCCTTCAGTCAATTTGGATGCTGCTTATCAAGACAGCCATGTGGGGTTGTGGGCAAACCAGGAGATGTTATGTTACATGTATGTAACTAAATAATCAGTACAGAGTACTAGCAATGATTTATTATGGGGCAGTTGAAAGTTCAATGATAGAGTATTTGCTTTTCAGCTAGGGCTGGGAAAGTTTTCTTTCAGAAACCATTGAGTCCTACAGTCAGAAAAAGTAGAAAACATTTATACATACATTACTCTATTGCAGTCAATGGACCATTAAAGCAGCAGGTTAAATACATTTTAAAACAGCACTTTAGGACATTAATGTTAAATATATAAATACAGTTCAGACAAGTCAGTAGTTATAAAAATATAATGTGATAAATATAGTAATGTTACATACATAAGGATAGTCTGGTTAAAACTCCCAGGTTTTAAAATTTAGCCTCATGCTGAGTAAGGGATTTGTTAAAATCCAAGAGCTGGATAATTATGAGAGACTTGAAGAAGCACCCTAGAAAATGTTGCATGATGGAGTATAGTAGATTTTCTTGCCCCCCTGGTACAAACTGCAGTGGGAAAATACACATGTGATTTCAATTTCATGACTATGACAGGAGCCGCCTCTTAGTCATTAATGAATTAGAGGAAAGGACATTAAACCCTGCCATAAAAATATGTTTCTGTATTTGGGGACAGTTAAAAAGGTAGGGCAAGACATGACAAACCCAGTGACTGTATGGAACAAGATCCTACTGTAGCTCCTTGTAATCTGTTAGAATGCTTGATTTGGCTCCACCAAGATCTATGGATAAGAGATATAAGGTAGATAAGTGCACCAAAGCATCTTAACATTACGTTTGATGAGCCAGTGGTCTGGCTTGATATAATGCAATAATCTATGAACTAGTGTTATTTTTGAGTTATTTTGCTTAAGACTTTCCCTGATATTTTTCTGTTCCAGACATTTCCTTCCTCCTCCTGATGCTTTATTTTGTTGCACCAGGAGCTTCCCATGGAGAGGCCTGAGCATGCAGCTAGGCCCCTCAGTAGGTTTTGAGGGGAAATGAAGGGTTGGGAGGGCAAGGTGGGTGTCATCCTGCTCCTTTGGGCTCCAGAAACCCCCCAAAATCAGGATTGCTGTGGAGATTTACCCCAGGATCACAGAATGTGGTCCCAGGAGTCAATTTCCACATGTCCGGCACCTCAACAGATTCAGATCTGTTGAGGTGTCAAATTAATCCAGAGTAAACTGGGAAATCCCAGTTTACTCTGGATTAATCCGGGTTTCCCCAAGGCATCATTTTAATGCCCTAGACAAACCCGTGACACATCACGAGATTTAAGCCTGTATAGAAGGGCCCTATGTCCGAAGAAACTGGAAGACCTGTATCCGTCATTTCCAACCTAGAGTGAAAAGGTTTATGGAAAGAGAACATTATTTATTTATTTTTCATTGAATATTTTAAGCTGGAGGAGGAGGCCTTCATCCCTTATGTCACAATTGTCAGTGTGTATTTCATGTATGATGTATGATGTATGTTTAAATGTAATTTTATGTAGGAGAATAGTGATTGTTATAGATTTGTATGGCCAGGATGTATGTTTACACAGAAGAGTTAAACAGCAAATGAATCAAGCTGTGAGAATGTGACCCTGTCTCTTTCGCTTTGTGTTCTTCACATTCTGTTCGCTGATTGTGTGTGTTGGATTTATGAACTGCTCAAGTAAAGCTGAAACCTGCTTTTTATCGGTGACTCCAGTCCATTATTCTTAGCTTCTGCGATACTTCTGCTAACGCTAACAACATTCCTACAGGTACTGTACCTTTAAGATATGATCAGCCCCCGATGTGATTGTGGCTGTGCCAGATTCTGTGTGATATCTGTGCAATGGTGAAATTGATTTCCTATGTATCCTATGAAAACTGAATTGTTATTATCATAAACATGGAATTGCCCGGAATTCTGTTTCATATTGAAACAAACTTGCAAATTATAGGGGAAAAGATCATTGATTGTAATTCTTAGTCAGTCAAGCATATGGTCGTGGAGTAGCCAGTGCACAACCTAAGCAGAATTTCATCAGTTGTGTATATGTTCATAGTATCTGTGTGATGTCTTAGACAAAAACAATATTTAATTAGACAGGAATTTAGGCAGAAGTTTGTAGGGCTTTCAAATTGGGGAAAAAATGCAACAGTAGTGACTGGTGTGTTGGATGGTAGATCTGGGTCTCCTGGTTAGCCTACCTTTTTTTGGAAAGCTATTATAATCGGCTACTTTCAGCTGCTCTGGGAGATGTCTGAATGCATCTACTGACAGTTTCATATTTTTCCATTTTGAAAAACAACAACCAAATTTCAAATTTCAAACATATAGATGGAAAAGAAAAGCTGTGTATTTTGAGAAGCAAAGCAATCAAAATTCTATCAGTCCTTTTCATTCTTCCTTCATTCCTGTTGTATATCTCTCCTGCCCTTTCAACTAAGTGGCACAACTGAATGCTTCCTGTTAGCAGCAGGCAGAAGACGGGAGGAGAGGTTAAGAACCAAAGAACACACACCTGTCTTAGTTCCAACATAATAGTGTTATTTAGTGATACAGCAAATTTGTTTGGGTTGTATAATTGTGACTCCTCAGATTTTGGCAGACAGGGAGTCTGTGGTAATAAATCATATGAAGTCACACATGAATAGGTGTATTTCCTTGAAGGTATTTGGGTATATAAGGGATCATCTCCACATAGGTATATGATACACGCCATATGTCTAAGAAATGACTGGGAGACATCTCCAGAAAAATACAGATTGACAACTAGATTTACCAAGTGGTAAATCTAGGAGAAATTGTATACTTTATGAGCCTTTACTACACATAATATGTTGTTGCTTAATGCACGTTCCCAAGAAAACTGAAGGTGGTGGTGTTGGGGAGTTACCATTTAGTCAGCTGGTAGTTTGTTTGGGTCTCTGATACCATCTTCTGGGTGCATTTGAAGGTGTGGTTTTCCTGTTTGCTGTTTTGTGCTTTCAAATTGTTTCTGAGTTATGGCAATCAAAGGTGAACTTTTTATGATTTATGTAAAATTGGGAGCTGTGACTTTTCAATATAAAATTTAAAAGAGTGCAAGCTGGTTGAAGATGGAGAACAACTATTGTGCAGTGAGTTTTCTAATGACAAGAATCATTTCCATGAACTGTGTGACATGCACCAAGAAAGTTATTGTTGCTTTGTGTCTTCAAGTCAATTGTAACTTCTTATGACACTATCAGAGGGCTTTCTTGGCACAGTTTATTCAGGAGTGATGCCACTGTCCTCCTCTTAGGCAGAGAAAGCAGACTTGACCAAGGCCACCCATATAGTCTATAATCCCATATAGTCTATAAACCCATATAGTCCATATAGTCTATAATCTTGACCAAGGCCACCCATATAGTCTATAATCTCCACTTGACTATAGTTCTATAGTCAAGTGGAGATTTATATCCTAGCCCAACATTCTGACCATTATTCTATGATCCATCTTCAAATGAAATTCAGATGTTGAGATGCAGTTTCCAGAATTCCTTATTATTATGAATGCCAGCTAGGGCTGATGGAAGTTGTAGTACAATAGCATTTTAAGGTGCCCACTCCTAGTCTAAAGACTTTTGTGGGAAGTCATATTTCATGACATGATCAAGGGAATTTTCTTTACTCACAATAGCTTCTAAATACTCTGATAGTTTTATACAGTATAAACACTAGTATTTGTTGGCAATTATGATGGGGATATTAAATATCTTGTGGCTGGTTTGCTTTTGTGATGTGGAGAATTTTTTCATGTAATTGCAGAGCAGCACTACAAATGGCAGGGGTGCATTAAAATACCCTGTTTTAAATATTGACCTTTTTCCAAAAGCTTTGATAGATGCTAGCAAGTAGAATTCATTAAAATATTTCTAATTTCCTGACATTAAAATAGGAAAGGCTCTCTTCAATGCACAGCTACTCAAACAGCCATCATCCAAATGTCCTAGTTTAACAAAGGTCCCTTGACTCTATGCATGCCAATGAACCTGACTATTGAATTTATAAATCAGTGCTAATATATGTCCTACAAAAGTCAGGGACTTCTGGCTGTGTATACACTGATGTCTTACAATTCATTAGAGGGGGTATAAATGCCTGAATGAGCTTGGTCTAGAGGTGCACAAATACATTCAAATGAATTTCAGATGAGGACTTTGAAAAATGATTAAATGGGGAAGGGACAAACACCCCAAGGAGCACTTCAGGATGAAATTAAAGTCTGTCCACATACACAATATGAAAGGCTAACTAAATATTAATACATCTACTCGCAGAGTGAAAATATTTTTTTCTAATCTTCAAGCTTTATGGCTATATGTGTGCTTGTGTGAACAGAATGAAAATGTTTATGATTTTTATCACATCCCTGCTATGAATGTAATATGGGTGAACTTTACTTGATAGGTACTATTGCAACTAATATTGAATCTTAATTTACATTAAGATTTAAGAAAATTTAGGCTGCCTTCCTGATAAGGTGCAAAAAGCATTAACAAATGTTCCTCTCCTCCATGTTCCATGGTATCTCAGCACATTAATCTACCCCATCAAGAAAATGGTCAACCTCCATGAGATTCTTCTTATGTTAGAATTTTGTTTTGGGCATGGACAAATATAATTTTGTCCAGCTCCCAATATTTTGTGAATGAAGTGTGTATTTTATTTAAAAACACACATTATCAGCAAAATATAAGTTTGTATTGTTGTTGACAAACTAAAGGAGGTTGGGAATTTTTAAAATATGCTATAAACTCACCGAGCAGGAAAACTTATTTATTCTTGCATCTAAGAATGAAATAAGCAAAGATTAATAGTCATCATTCCTATTTATACTTTCCTAGGAGTAATGGTGCAAACAAAAAAAAATCAGTTCTGCTACTAAATCGATGATACTGCTAAATGGATGAGATTGCACTGAGTCAGATCTTCTTTTATTTAAAGGCTGACTTGGACTTTCTGAACTTGTGAATGAAATTAACCATGGCAATTTATTTTCAACATGCAATTCCTTGAGTTTAAAACTTTAACCTGATTAGGTTTACCAGTACAATCTGTTAAGTTTCTGTATAACCAAAGCTTTATGTATTACTAAAGATCACTTTCTTCAGTCATTCTTGGGACCATATCAGATAGTATTGCCTTGTTCAATGAAGAGTCATGTGTACATATACAACACCTCTGGGCTCTACTGCTTCAATGCTGCCAGCATGAAGCCCCACGAAGTCTCAATGGAAGTAAACCTGCATCATGTGATGGGCTCCATGGGACTCTCTGCTGACAGCAAAGAGAAGCGGTTAGAAGATGCTTCTCTCACTGCATCTGTTGTGGTCTTGATTTTTTACCATCTTTAACTGGAAAAATGTGGTTTGAGTTTTGTTTTAAGACTCAGGAGATCAGAGTACAAATACTTGCTCAGCCATGGAAGCCTACTGGGTGACTGTGGTCAAGTCATACCCTTTCCACCTCAGAGGCACGCAAAGGCAAACTCCTTCTGAACAAATCTGGGTAAGAAGCCTCTGTGATAGGTTTGACTTAGGATCACCATAAGCTGTAGTTGGTAGGTATGTGTGACCCATTAAAATGGTTCAAAAATCATTAAAAAAACTAGGGGGGGGCACTGGCATTTCATTTCTAAAGTGTATCTAAAGTATGGCTAGTGAAAAATGTGTTACTATAATGAGAGTAACAAAATTTTGTTACTTTTCGTTATAGTAATTGTGCATAATTACTATAATTGGAGAAACTTTAGGGGCTCCTTTCTCCCTCATTTTTACAGCGATTGAGGTGAAACTTGCTACAATGGTAGAATACGTTTCCCACTGTTAGCCCACCAAATTCCAGAACATTTCACGTATCCACAGATATTTTTGGGAACTTTCAAACAACATCTTTAAAAAACTATAAGTGCCGTCTCCTTGTATTTTCTATCCAATGACACAAGATAACAGTGGATAATTTGCCCCAATTTTCATAAATATTCATACAGCTACTGATTTTAGAGATTTTTAAAAAAAGTTTTGACAAAAATCATTTTTTAAAAAGCTACAACTATCTCATTGAATGTCTCTCATATTAACCAATAAATCCAATGTGATTTCTACATTTTCATAGAATCCCAGAGTAGGAGGAAACTCCAAGGGCCACCTAGTTCAACCACTTTCTTCCAGACAGAAGGGCACAATCAAAACTCTTCTGACAGATGGCCATCTAGCCTCTAAACTAATTGATATGATTTCCCTATTAAGTTGGAAGGGACCCCCCAAAGGAGCATAGAAGTTTACTTAGTAAAAGTATCAGTCAGTCTCATTCCTCTTCTTTGCAGATTCAATGATTTATTGGAACTCTGGCTGGCTGGTTTCTGCTACAAAAGGACAAATCTCGCCCATATGCTGATTGGGGTTTTCCTATGTTAGCAGAATTCTGGGATATGAAGTTTAGAGCAGGGTCTTTTGCATTCTCTGCCATGGGGCTCCTCACCTTCCGAAACTGCATTTTCCAGAATTCTATGCTGTCTCTCCCAGTAAACACTGCTCCCTGCTTTCCATCTCCAAATGGCAAGGGGCCAATAATTTACAGAGAAATTGGAGCCTTTTTGGCTTGGCTTGGCTTGCTTGCCATGAAAATGAAGCTGACTTTGGGAGTGAGTCTTCCAAGATTTACAAAATACAAACAAAAAAGGATTGAGTAAGTTTTGATTCTCAAGTTTTAGGTGCAGGCCATGCCCATGTGTCAAAAATCACTTCCGTAGACAGATTTTACACATTTTAATCTGACTTTAGGAACTATAGAAACTTTTGCAGCAGCCTAGTAATTGACTTTGAAGGCATACAACAACAATTATTCAAAAGTCATTAAAACAGTAAAAACAGCAAAAATGCATTTCTGATTTTTTTAAGTTATTTGCATACATAAGCCAAGGCTAATGTAAGGTCTATTGCTTTTAGCTGGGCTATTGTAAATTGTGAGTAAGTCCATAACCAGCCTGTTATTTCTTAAGTAAATATATATTCATCACCCAGCATCCAAAGGGCCATACAACTAGTACATGTCTATGAGAGCTTTGAACAGGAGTTTCATGAATTACCATACCTACCATACTATTGGGCAAATATGGACTTTCAAAACTCATTTTGGGAACTGATACAACAATTTTCAAGGCTAAGAAGTAAACATTACCAACATTACACTAAGCATGCTCTACTCCTTTATCATATTTAAAATACAGGCCCTAGAAAAGGACAATGAATAGAGAAAATGAACAAGGTCGACTGCTGCCATGAAAAGATAAAAGTCGTCTTCCCCTCCCCACTTCTCTCTCTCTCTCTCTCGCACACTCTCTCTCTCTCTGTATGTTTGGATATAGTCTATCAGAGCAAAAGAAAAAGAATTGACAAGTAAAAGGAATGGATAGAGAAACGGAGAATGGCAAAGCTCAATGAAAAATAAATGGAACTGTACAGCTGATGAAATGTTCATTTGTTATCAGTTGATCAATAGTGTATTTGGACACACAATAATTGCACAGAGAAGATTAATATTCACAACTCCAAAGCTGAATGGTTTTTATATTTTAAAGAAAGTTCTAAAAATGGAAGAAAGTCATATATTTTATTTATGTAATTCTATTTTCTTTTGTATAGAATTGTTTCTTAAATCTCCTTGAAGGAAAGTTTGAAAGGTGTTTTTGTTTTGCTAGGACATTTCTGTTTGATGAAAATATTCCACCAGTGTGTAAATGGTACTGTCTTTGAGAGATGAAGTAAGAGCATAATGCAACTTGCGCAGATTGAAAATCATTGGCAAGTTTGCTGGAAAATCTCTTATTGCTGTAAAGCACGAGAGACTCATTGCAGTACCAAATAATCCATTAAGATTTAAAACAACCTTATATGTCACATAGCTCCATAGGTAAACAGAAGAAAGCTTCAATTCCATGCCAGGTTTTTTACATTATAGTTTGAACGATTGTGTAACATTACTATGTTGATGCTGGAGAGCGCTATGTAGAAATTAGTTGTAGTTTATTAAAATGACATTCTGTTTCCAATAAACCTCATCTTTTATATTTGTATCCCACAAGACTATATGCAAGAACAGTTGGTAATGGAACCTAACAAAGTGGATGTAACTTAAAACTTAGTACAGATTGAGTATCCCTTATCTGAAATACTTAGGACCAGAAATGAATTAGGTGTGAGTGGTTTTGCCATACTTGTATTTGCATAGATGTATATAATTAAACATCTTGGAAATGGGAACAAAGTCTAAACATAAAATTTATTTTTGTTTCATATACATCAAGTGTGCATATCTTGAAGGAACTCTATATGTTCATGTATCAATCTAGAAATGTTAATAAATATGTCAACCAAAAAAAACAAAAAACCCTGGTTTAATTCATCAATGGGTCAATGTGAGTATGGTAGCTTAACTCTTATCAAAAACTAAACCATCTCCTTCTCTGTGTAGAGTGGTGAAAGGCAAAAGCTTGGCAAGTTCCAGGAAAACTGATAAAAGGCATAAATCCCTTCTATTCTATCCAGCTTCACACTGCTTCTGGACAAGGAAAGTGACAGCAGCCCAGACCCTGAGGCAGCATTGCTACTTTTGCCTCTCAATGGAAGGATCCTCAGCTTGTCCATGGGTAACACCAAAATCCATAATTTTAGCCTCCAAACCTTGACTTATACATGATGTCGATATATACATGACTATATATGGTGATCTTTTATACAATACTCTTATCATTTTGGTTAATATATTTTGTACATAGATTGAACTACAAGAAAGCAAAGGTGTTGCTAACTCAGCCATCCATGAGGACAGTTTTGAATTTCAGAATTCTGGATAAGAGATGTTCAACTGATAAAATATTTGAGATATAAGAGATCCTAAAAATGTTGGACACAATATACTATAACATTGTCCACTTAATTTCTATGTAAGTGGAAAATTGCTAATGAAATCTACCTTTGTCTCATATGATTTCAAAAGAAGAAAATTCTCGTTAAAAGGAACCTTGCTTGGAGATTCCAGAGGGTCTAATACTGAGATTGCTCAATGAAAGGGAAACACAAAGACATCTATCTAGGAGAGTAAATGAAAGTCAAGCAACTCTCCATCCAGTAGAAAGAGATGTGGAAAGGATTTTAAGGAGCACATTGCTAATAACTCTCAAAAGGGCAATTAAGAATTTATTTCAGTACATCCAAAACATGAAATGGCTTAGGGAGGCTATTGGACTGTTGGAAAGCAAAAGCATTATAGAGTGCTAAAGGAGTGAAAGGAGGTTTGAGTGAAGCTATACTATTTATTTATTTATTTATTTATTTATTTATTTATTATTTACAGTATTTATATATTGCCTTTTTCACCCCTGGGGGGATTCAAAGCGGTATAACTTCTCACTGAACAAGATATGAGGTAGATACCTAGACCTGGATTGGTATTATCAAGAAAACTGTAATGGGAAAATATGGTGTCTGATAACTTATTGATAAATGAAGTGAATTATGAGCTCCAGGTGATATCCATCTCAAATGGGGAAATCCAAGAAATTACTTTCATATGAGAAATATTTACACTATTTTTAAATAGTCTTAGGGAGCATGGAGAAGCATACGAAAAGTGGACATAATGGGATTCTATAGCATTATCACCTTTTGGAGAGACCGGATAGTGAACATTCATAATATTTGAACTTAGTTCATTCAATAAAGGTTAGCAGGGGAAGATTTCAGATATGCTAACATATTTTTTCACAGAGCACATAAACTATAAAAGTCATTTTCGTATGATGTAATGAATATTGCTAATGTGGCTTGAAAAGGGGATGAAACACAATCATAGAGGACACAGTGATTAATGGGCATTACTCATGATTGCTCTATATATCATTCTCATAATCAAAAGATACATTCATTTTAGACTAATTGCTAGCAGGAATGAATGGGATGATGCTGCCTAGTGAATGGAGGTACAGATTGTTCTTTGGTCTGTTGTACCGTAACTTAATTCACTTCTTTCAGGAATTTTAAGCAAGTTATTTATTTTAAGATTCCAGACAGTCTTGGATGACACACACTTTCTTGACCCATTTCAAACCAAACTGATCCCAGAACAGGATACAGAGTTGAGACTGCTATGGTTGCCTTAGTGGATGATCTTTGTCTCAACACTGACAGGGGGAATATGTCCCTGTTGGTGCTGCTAGACCTCCCAGTGACTTTCTGTGCCATTAACCATGGTATTCTTTAGGAATACCTGGAGGGGCTGGAAATCAGAGACACTGAGCTGCAGTGATTCCGGTCATATCTCCCAGGCAGATTCCAGAAGGTGGTGCTTGGGGATACCTGCTCTGTGAAAAAGGACCTATTATATGGTATCCCACAAGGTGCCATTCTATCCCCAGTGCTTTTTAATATTTACATGCAAACGCTGGGAGAAATCATCTGTATGCATGGGGTTATAAGCATACCGATGACACCCAAATATATTTCTCCATGTCTTCAAAAACAACCTCAGCTAAGGATAGAGTGTCTCCTCTGAATGAATGTCTGGAGGAGGTAATGGGCTGGATGAGGAAAAGCAAATTGAAACTGAATCCAGACAAATCAGCTTCAGTTTTTAGTAGACCTTAATTTCTAACTGCTGCATGCATACTGCATGTAGTAATACTGCATGTATACATACAGGAAAGATTCTTTTAAACTAAACTTGTGGCAGAATTATTTTTATTTTTTATTTACCACATTTTTATCCTGCCTTTCTCAGCCTGAAAGCGACTCAAGGCGGTGTACAGATTGGCAACAATTTGATGCCACAACATGCATACATTCATACCAATTAAAAACATTTAATATAACATTAAAAATACCATATAAAACAATTAAAACTATAATTATCAATCCTATGTTAAGGCACCCCAGCATAGGTGGGGATATAGGAGAAAGGTTCAAGAATGGAGGCCATAGCAGAATGGTGTCAGGAGTTTATTGCTAACAACATAATGGACAGGTGCAAGTATTCCATTTCACAATCTCAAACCAAAGGTTTGGAAAATATACCCAGCAATATTATTCAAGAACAAAATAACAAATCATAGCAGATCATGACTCTGGAAATCATGAGTATGCACCAGCCAATTATTAAATAGCAGTCATTAAATCATAATGTAAATTTGCTAATCAAGCACCAAGCAAAACTATTAGAGATGAACCTTTATTTTACATTTCAAATTGTTATTGCTATTAGAAGAAAATCCTGGCCCCAGAATGCTCTGGAAAGCTAAATTCCTTGAGATTTCTATGGGCTTAGTAATGCCAAAGCTTCTAACATTTTCATTGGTTCAGGATACTTTTCCTGCAGCATGTCTTATGGTCAATCTCTGATCTCTCCCTTCCAGAGCAGCAGGAAGAAAAATACATGGGTAAAGTAGCCATGAAAGAAGATATCAGAGAAATAAACTGTTCATTCTTGGCAGGGGGTTGGATTGGATGGCCCACGAGGTCTCTTCCAGCTCTATGATTCTATGAGTCTATGATTCCATGTTGGCAGATTTTGTCTTCTCTTCCCACCTCAGGGCAACTTATATACTTTTAACTATTATCTTGTATCCTTACACTCGGTAGGTTAAAGAATGAATTGGAGACTGGTTTCACCACTATTGAGGGTCAGGATATATAGGGCTAAATCTTGCAGAAGAGTGAAATGAGCTCTTTGTCTGAAAAGCCCTCCAATTGAAATGTATCAACTAAAATGGAATAATTTACATCCTAGGTAACCCATTGATTTTGCTCACCATTGTTTGTCAAGCCTTGTTGTCTTGCCTGCTATATATGTGCACTACATCTTAAACTTTCAGCAACTGGAATTGCTTACAATTGCATTTTCATTGTCTAATGAGGAACTTTGGTTGAAGAGGTAGAGGAAGTGGTTTATGATTAAATATTCCAATTGAGCGATTAAGAAAACATGAAATGTTTTACTAGCTCGAGTGCCACAAGGACAATGGTCCATCAACAAGATTAAATAGCTTTAGTCTACCATTGATCAAAATGGCACAATGAATTTACTTCTCTGACAAGGCTATCGAAATCATCAGGCTATCAAATCATGACTTTCTAACTTATCCACAATAAAGTTCTATCTTATTCAAGAAAACATTTCATCATAATGTCTCTGCACTCTGCAAATGAAGCAATAATTCAAACAAATCTGAATTTACACAGTAAAATAAAAACGAATTGTGCCTGATTTGCAATAAATATCCAACATATTTTACAAGCAAGGATAAATAGCTCAGATAATCAAGTGCTGAATGCTTCTTCTTTGCTGCAAGTCAGAATGGGGAACCTTTGGCTTTCTACCTGCCATTAGACCTACAGTTCTGACCTCCAAATGACTTTTTCCAGTCATCTCATTGCCCAATGATATGGGATGGTGGGAGTTGTTTGTTGTTCATTCGTTCAGTCGTCTCCGACTCTTCGTGACCTCATGGACCAGCTCACGCCAGAGCTCCCTGTTGGCCATCACCACACCCAGCTCCTTCAAGGTCAGTCCAGTCACTTCAAGGATGCCATCCATCCATCTTGCCCTTGGTCGGCCCCTCTTCCAATTTGCCTTCCACTTTCCCCAGCATAATTGTCTTCTCTAGGCTTTGCTGTCTCCTCATGATGTGGCCAAAGTACTTCAACTTTGTCTCTAGTATCCTTCCCTCCAGTGAGCAGTCGGGCTTTATTTCCTGGAGGATGGACTGGTTGGATCTTCTCGCAGTCCAAGGCACTCTCAGCACTTTCCTCCAACACCACAGTTCAAAAGCATCTATCTTCCTTCGTGCAGCCTTCCCTATGGTCCAGATCTCACATTTACCTCCAATGTTTCTAATTTTCTGGAAGAGGTCTCTTGTCCTTCCTATTCTGTTGTCTTCTTCCACTTCCATGCATTGCTTATTTAAAAATAGTTCCTTATCTCTTCTGGCTAACCTCTGGAATTGCGCATTTAACTGGACATATCTCCCCTTTTCACTGTTTCCTTTTGCTTTCCTCCTTTCTTGGGCTACTTCCAGTGTCTCAGCAGACAACCATTTTGCCTTCTTGGTTTTCTTTTTCTTTGGGACGTACTTTGTTGCCGCCTCCTGAACAATGTCTCAGACTTCTGTCCATAGTTCTTCTGGGACTCTGTTTACTAAATCTAGTCCTTCGAATCTGTTCTTCACTTCCACTGTATATTCGCTAGGAATGTTAGTGAGATCATATCTAACTGGTCTGTGTATTTTATATCTAACTGGTCTGTGTATGTGGGAGTTGTAGGTAACCTAAAAATTATGCACTCTCTACTCTGAAGCAGATGGGACTACATAATATGTGTAGGTATCAAAAGCAAAGGTAGCATTACCAAGATAGAACTTGAAAGAGAATTTGTATGTGTGGAAGAGTTCTTCACCCACTGTGAGAGAGTTAGGCAAGATGAAGATATACATCCAGTAACTGTAGTGTTGGAACTTATACCAAATGTATTTATTCATCTGATTTGACTTTAATTTATACCACACCTTTTTCCTTATGCAGGACCCAATACGCAAACCCGTTATTTAAATGAAAGCTATCATTCACTTTTACAAACAGGGTCACATGTACTGGCCAAGAATTTTGGAGAAGGGATATTCAGCCTGTATTTCTCTATATTTAGTTTGCTGCAGTTTTAATAGTCTATAAACCCCCTTCGTTCCCAATATTGGCAAAAAGGCAAAATATAAATGAATAAAACAACAAATGAATAAAACAACAATATGAATAAAACAAAATAAATGAATAAAACAACAATAACAGTAATTGTTGTTAAAAGCAACTTTATTACTTCTATGAAAATATCGGACATAAGCTATTGTATGTACAAGAGGGAAGCTGTCTCCAAGGAAAACTCCTTTACTGCTTTGAATGAATGCATATGGGAGCAGCAGTAATTTCCTGAGCTCTTGCAAATGAGCTTTCTTACCAGATAATCTGGGTGCCACAGGAGCCTTTTGATCCTGAATTTATTGCACTGTGGCAGTGGAAGCAAAAAAAGCTGCAGAAGAAGCCTAACTCCCTGAAGGCCAGCAGCAATGGCAAATGTACAAGTGAATGGAATCCATTATTATACTTAGGCCTAAGTCCAATGCACTGCCGATTAATGTCAGATGAAGAGGATTTGTGTACCTGAGGAATCCCCCAGATAAAGAGACATTATATTTATTCAGCACAGCAGCCTCCTTGAAAGTGTACTGGTCCAGGCAGATTTGCATATATCAAAAGACATACATGAAGGCTTGGCTGCGTCTCTCTAGCACGATGTAATATTACAAAGGAATACAGCTCGGTGAATGCTGAACATTATGTCCTCAGTTTAAAAATGTACAAAATCCAGCTGAGCTGACACTAGAGCAACAGAATTGTACCAAATCCAAAACCCTTTCAGTCTGGGAATGATGAAAATTTCCTAGACCTGTGCTTGCCCTGGCCTAAGTTTGTGCCCTTATAGTATGTATAATAATAATCCCCATTTGTTATATTTGATCTGTTTTTTAGTTGGGTAGCATATTCTGTGTATCTGTGGTTGGTGCTTAATTATAATGCTTTATAATATTATCAAGGTCTGACTTCTATGGTATCACAAGTATTATCTATAAGTATCAGCTTATGGTTGTGAAATGTGAAGATCTTCAATATTCTTGATCTGGCAACCCTCCAGAGGTGTATCTTTGAGTTAGGATTACACTACCCACTTCTAGTGTGAGAGATACTTTGTTGTTGTTGCTGTGTGCCTTCAAGTCATTTCTGATGTATGGCAACCCTAAGGTGAACCTATCACAGTGTTTTCTTGGCAGGATTTGTTCAGATATGTCTTTGCCCTCATCTGAGGCTGAATGTGATTTGCCCAAGGTCACCCAGTCAGTTTCATGGCTAAGAGGGGATTAAAATCCTGGTCCCCAGAGTTGTAAGCTAACACTCAAGACATTACACCAATTATCTGTGTGCGAAACTAATGTGTCTTCTTTATTTCTTTTTTTTTTAAAAAGAAATAAAACTATGCACATATACTGTAGCCTAGTTTCTCCAGTCTGGCCTTTGCCCCAAGGATGTTGAAAGGTCTATTGTTAATCTGCATGATGTTGTGTGATAATTGTGCCAGTTGTAACCCTCATCAAAAGGACTTTTTAAAATGAATAATTTTAAAACATTTACACTAGTTTAACAATGTTATATGATTTTTCTAAGATCTCATTATTTTAATGTTATATTTATTTTTCTGACTTTGTTAACTTTCTGAATTCTGATACAAAATTCCACTGACCCACCACATTTGCAGGTTTAACTTTTTCTGATTTGTTTATTTGTGAATTTGGTTAATTTATTTTCTCTAAAAATCTCTAGGACTTCAAGGGAGACTTACCATCAACTCGCCTTGAAGGACCTAGAGATTCTTAATTAAAGAAGTGTTCTCTTGGGTAAACAATAGCATTTCATATGCTGTATTGCACTTTTGTGATGGTCCTACACCCATAATCCCCACAAAAATGGAGTTGGCACAAGCCCTGTAAGATTATTCAAACTAAATTATGCAAAGGAGATTAAACAAAACAAACAAACAAACAACCAGAGGGTGAAAAGTTTTTTTAAAAAATGACTCAGTCCTTCTTTACTTTCTAAAAGAACATGCTGTCAGGGCTACAGTTAGATCTATTTTATTTTATTTCTTTTTTTTTAAAGGATGGTACAGTTTGACATCCAGTAGTAGTTTTTATTTATTCTTTATTTTATTGCCGAGTTCTCATTCACAAATTGAATTCTGCCTGAAGGAAGATGCAAATCTGATTCCATTTAACAGGGATATCATGTTGATTGGCAAGCTTCTTTTTACTCCTGAAAGAAAAGTTTTTCCGGTGCGATGGCTACATCACAAAGGCTTTTGAACTAGTTGTAGTGTTTCACTAATAAAAGCCAGCATAGTGATCTTGTTTGCTGTGTACTAATCTTGTTGTGTATCAAATAATAATAATATAATGATTTTATTAACCCCCTTTCCCTGTGGCTCAAGGCAGGAGATAATATCATTAAAACAAGAGATAAAAGACTATTAAAAGACATACAACAACACAGAGCTAAAATACAAGTTAAAATTAACTGATAAAATACAGATTAAAATTCACAACTTAAAATTCACCAGGTATACCTGCTAGAAGAAATGGGACTTCAATTGTGTCTTAAATTTCAACAGCTGAATTAGCTGTTGAAGCTCTTCTGGCAGGTCATTCCACAGTCTTGGGGCAGCCGATGAAAACATTATGTGGGTGATGGTCACCAGTTGGGTTCCTCAGAGAAACTAAGTGTGCAGAGCAGAATGTACAGGAGAAGGCGATCCTATAGGTAACCTGGATCCAAAACAATAGGCCTTTAAAAGTTAAACCCAACATTTTATACTTTGCCTGGAAACTAATTGGCAACCAGTGGAGTCACTTTAGTATTGATGTAATATGCTCACTCCTGGATATTCCTGCGCTTTGAACTAATTGGAGTTTCCAAACTTGATACAGAGGTTACCAATGTAAAGAACATTGCAGAAGTCCAACCTGCCTATTGATGATTATATAGTGTCCTCCAGCACATCAGAGATAACACATGGAGGCAATATAGGGTGGGTGTGTACCTTATATAGTTCTTTTCCCAACAAACTGGAATAGCTGGAGAATTCACAAAGAACAGTCAGCAGTCTGTTGCTCTTGTCAACCCCAGCAGCTGCTGCATGAGGCAATTGCTTCATTCTCCCAGTGAGACAGTGTGAAGTCTGACTCTGATCAAGGCAGAATCTGAAACATAAATAGCAGCACTTGGGAAACCTTAACAGGTTCAGTGTTGTGAATTTTGAGAGAGGATGTAATTCTTTTCCTCCCATATCAAAAACATGATCAAACTAACCTCTTTGGGCCTGCTATAGGCATTTTAGGCAGGCTCCTGCTGGTACCACTAAATCCTATTAGGTGGAGTCTTGATTTTACAGCCTCAGTGGAAAATTCTAGATATTTCATTGAGTCATCTGCTTGTGGATTTTTTAAAAATATATCTCTGAGTTCACCATTTTAAAATAAGGAATTTTTGATTGGCCTGGAATGGCCTCAACAAGCATTATGAAGTGAATTCCAAACATGAAAGGAGCACCATTTCATAAATATTAATCAGTTTAGCTTCTGAGGAACTTTGTCTATTCTAATTTGCCCCAAACATTTAATAATTTACAGGCTCTAGTTAAAGAGGTGATGAGATGTCCTGTTCTCCACCTATAAAAATTTACTCTTGTGTGCTAAATGATTTTTGTGCAAATTGCTACTATATGATGTTCATAATTGCATCTTTCTGAGTTATTTACTTTCCATCAATTCTCACTAAAAGGGAAATGCTGCAATGATTATAGGTGGTGAGATTATGCTGCCTGATTTTCAGTCACAGAGAGCAAGGACCCTTTTGCTGAAATAGAAATGTTCAAATCCATCCACATTACAATTTGATGCCACTAGTTTAACTGCCATGGTTTCATCTTATCGAACCTTGGTATCTATGGTTTTGTGGCACCAGAGCTCTCTGACAGAGAAGAACAAATATCTCTCAAAACTATAAATCCTAGAATTCCATAGCATTGAGCCATGGCAGTTAATATGGTGTCAAACGGTTATAACTCTGCAGTATGGAAGCAGTCATTAAGAGACTTAATTCTTCGGCTTTTGTGAAGGCTGTTTCTGGAAACATTTGTGTTTTCTAAGAATTTAAATTTGGTGAAGTTTTGGTGACCAAGGACTTGTTGATATCAAAGAGGAAAATTTGTAGGAAATAGAAATATAATTCTTTGCTAATTTTCTTACTGAAGGGAGCAGCAAATAATTTAGCAATTTTCACCTCACTGTAAAAAAGTTTTTAGAAAATGTGTAATTTTTGCAACGATTTGCAGTTGCTGTTATCTTCACAGAAAACAGCATTTCCTATTCAGATAACAGCACTTTCTGCACAAAAATGTATTTTTATGCTGATATGTGCTTAAAATGCTGTTTTCTATGCAAAGAATGTTGCAAATTGGGGGTTTTTTGGGGGGAGGGGTAAATTTTCTGTGAAATAATAATTTGTAACTTTTGTGTAGAATAAGTTTCAAACTGTGAAGAATCTTTCCCAGTGAGATAGTGTGAATTCAGGTGCCTTCTCTTCATACATTCTTGACAATAAGCATGTTTTAACCCATTTTTGAATATTTTAAACATTTTCTTTCCAACTCAGTTATAAGGTTATAATGGTTAGTAAAACTAATATGACCAAAAGGTAATCAATAATTTTGATAGAAATTTTAGACTTGAATATAGTTTTTTGTTTTACACATGGCTTATTGTGGGATTGTTTGATCTATGAAGTTTCAATCTGTTTTCACTGGGAAATTTCTATTTTAGGATTGCTTGTGAGTTATGAACATGGCCACTTAAGCTAAAATGGAAGGCTGGAGTCAGAAAACCTGCAGGCAGAGAGAAGAAAAATGAGTTCCATCTCACAATGCAAGCAAAAGCTTAGATTTAAGGTTTATAGGATAATATATTTATAGTCTACCCTATCTTCCTGAAGGGAATCAATAAGCTATGACAATTGAACAAGAGAAAAAATTAGGCCAGCCCAGCTTTGTATTGGTTTCCCACAATGTTAATATACACTGTGTGAGACTTTATCCTGCCAGATATTTTGGCCTACAACTTCTATCAGTGTTTCCAAAATAGGAGTTATGGAAATTACAGGCCAAAAAGATCTGGAGACCAGGATCCCAAAACCCATTGTACAAGTCGACTGTGTTTTCAGAAAAGTGTTAACAACACATACATAAATAACAAAATCCATGCTATAGACAATTAGACATAATATATGTTGAAGTTGTTTCACACTGATGATATAAGCCAGTCTTACTCAAATTTGTGGTCCATGAACTAATGGTCTCTGACCGATTGATTGCAAGTTCCTGGAAAGTTTCCAGTAAAGAAAAACACATTTATGATCACAAATATGACACTGGAAAATGAATTGTTTGTTGCCCACATCAAATAACTTGAGATGCATTGTAATACACAATCCTAGTGTTGGAAGAGAGGACTAGGTGTGAATTTTCACAGGAGTTAGTCATACTCAAGAATGACTAGTTCTAAAATTAAATACAAGCACAAATCTTGGCCATTTGGGACAAATATATATGTTTAGACTCCCAATTGGCCCTGCAAGTCTCAATAAGAACTCTCTTGGTAAAGAAACCGAATAATGTTCTTGCTGATGACAGTTATACTAGGAATTGCAAAGCAGTGAAAACTTCCCAGAAGCTTTCTCTGGGCTCACTGTACCTCTGGCTTTGTAAGGAGGTACATGAAATTCACACTGCCCAGGGACCAAATGAACTCACTCTTTCTGTGCAGTATAGGAAAGCTTTATCATATCTGTCAGTAAGGAAGGGAAACATCATTCCCTCTGGGAGATAGGGCAGAGTATAAATAAAGTTATTTATTTATCTTTTCCAGCTGCATCATGAGATTGATAAAGGGCTACTTTTCTGACCTTATGAGTCTGCTGTTACGAATTTTATGCCATGGGTAACACAGATATTTTGTATTAAGGATAGCTCTGCTGGTCATGCAGCAAAATACAACATAATACAAAATTTAAAAAGAACAATATCTTTGTTGGCCAGCCAACATGCACAATGCAAGTTTTCAGTGGTTCACTGGCTTCTTCATCAGGTAAAGTTAAAAAAAATCATACAGAAGAAAGATTACAGTGTCAGAGTCATAGTTCCCATTCTCTACAGGTCCTGCACAACCTCCAGGTATTTGGGACTTGAACTTTCAGAAGCCTTAGTCTGGGAGACCACAGGTTGTGCAGGCCTGCTCTAAAGTAATGATTCCCAAAATTTGTTCCTCCATAACTTTGGGATTTCAACTTCAAGAATTTTTGATTGTCAATCAAGTTGACTGGGGCTTTCAGGAGCTGACATCAAGAACACCTGGAGGGACAAAAGTTGGGAATCACTGTTATAGTTTCTTCTCTTGACCCTTTCTTAGTTCTCCTTACATCTTTCTCAAAATTCACTCATGTAAAAGAAATCTCATAGAAGCATAGACTTGGAAGAAACACTAATGGTCATCTAGTCCTCTGCTTCTTAAACTGTTGGTCACAACCCCAAATGAGTTCCTCTTAACTCAATATTGGGTTAACAACAGGAGAGTTTTTGCCCCTAGTGGCTCTTTTAGACATTTACATGAATTTGTTAGCAACAAAATGAAGTGTTTACAGGGAACTTTGTGGAAAATGCTTCAGCTGTACTTCATAAAAAAATCATCCCATTTAGTAAGCCTTGCAAATGCTGATTTATTAACAGTAAATCTTTGATTTTTCTACTTATTTTGTATACCCATATACCTGGGGTCATTAAAAAATTATTGGGTAAAAAGAGTTTGCAAGTGGAAAAAGTTTAAGAACACTCCTCTATACTATATTAATTAACAACAGTAGTAAATTGAGACAAAATGTAGATCTGTGATTCTACCATTAGTTTTATTATTTTGTCTGATTTTCAACATCTTTGCCTAATGAAGAAACTAGTGAATCTTTGGAAGCTTGCATTTTGTTCTTTGTGCTTTATAATTGATTTAATAAATGTACCACTGTTTTGTGGATTATGGATTTTGCCCAGATATATTGTTTACGTGCAACGGCAGTCCATGCTCTGGTTACATCCCGAATATACTACTGCAACACGCTCTATGTGAGGTTGCCTTAGAAGATTTTTCGGAATCTTCAAGTGGTAGCCAGATTTCTCACCGGAGCAGGGTACAGGGAGCATACAACCCTCCTGTTACACCAGCTCCACTGGCTGCCAGTCTGCTACCGAGCACAATTCAAACTGCTGACTTTAGCCTATAAAACCCTAAACAGTTCCGACCCAGCTTACCTGTCCGAATGTAGCTACCTCTATGAACCATCTCAAAGATTAAGATCTTCTGAGTAAGCCCCACTCTTTGTTCCACCTCCTTCACAGGCATGATTGTTGGGGACGAGAGACAAGGCTTTCTCAGTGATGGCCCCTCAGCTATGGAACTCCCTCCCCAATGAGATCAGATCAGCCCCTTCTCTCCTGACCTTCAGGAAAAAACTTAATATGTGGTTTTGGGACCAAGCTTTTAACAAGTAATTAAAGCAGTACAGTGAGTGACTATGAAACAACGTAATTGACAAATGGAATGGCCCTGGATTATGTTTTGGTTGACATAATTTTAATGGTTGATTATAATATTTCTGGTTTTAATTGTAATTTGTTTATTTGTTATATGTATGTATGTATGACATCAAATTGCTGCCTTTTGTAAGGCTGCCTTGAGTCCCCACCAGGGTGAAAAAGGTGAGATATGGTAAATAAATAAATAAATAAATAAATACGCTCTACATGGGGCTGGCTTTGAAGACTACCCAGAAGTTCCAAGAAGTCAAACAGGTGGCAGCCAGATTCCTCACTGGAGTGGCGTACAGGGAGCACACAATCCCACTATTACCTCAGCTTCATTGGTTGCCAGTTTGCTACCAGTCTCAATTCAAAGTGCTAGCTTTGTCCTATAAAATCATAAACTATTCTGGCCCAACTTACCTCCCTGAACCTATCTCTCTCTATGAGCCAGTTAGAACATTAAGATCTATTGGGGAGGCCTTGCTTTCTGTCCCACCCCCTCACAAGTGAGATTGGTGGGAATAAGAAATAGCACCTTCTCAGTGGTGGCCCCTTAGCTATGGAACTCCCTTCTCCAGTGACATCAGACTGGCTCCCTCCCTCCTGGTCTTCAGGAAAAAATTAAAGACCTGGCCTTTGGGGAGTAGTGTAATATAGAATCTGACTTCAAAGTAGCAGCTTGAATAACGACGATGAGACTAAGCCCTATGTTTTTAAGTATATTTTATTGTATTTATATGTTTTTTACTGTTTTATAATTCAAGATGTTATATATGTTTATTTGTATGTATAATGTGGCATTGAATTTTGCCATAATTTGTAAGCTGCTCTGAGTCCCCTCTGGGATGAGAAAAGCAGGGTAGAAATATAGTAAATAAATAAAATAAATACGCCACTGGAAGAAATTGACCCTAATTTCTCCTCCTCCTTCAGTTTGTTAAGCAGTTTGTTAATAATTACAAATACCAAAAACAAACAGTAATTAATGTTAGATCAGAAACACTGAGAAGAGATTAACATATTAACAATTAGTCACAAGTAAAATTATTATCACTTTTTCCTCCCCTTTACTCTCTGCAGTAGGTATAATTCCTCCAAAAAGTATAGACCACTGGTGGACATGTACCTGAAGACCTATGCTTCACATAATAAATAAAAGGAAACCAAGTTTTCATAAATAAATTATTGTTCTACCCTTCTTTTCCATCTACTTTGATGTCAGTCTTTCTGACAATGCAATTTTCTATTCTGTAAGTAGCCAGTTGAAACTGTAGTTGTTTTCCAGTATCTAGATATCTGTCTAGCTGCTACTAATAAAAAATGCATGAGAGCCCTCTGAAGAAGATGCTTATGATTTTCATCGAAGAATAGACAGAGGAGCTATTAAAGATCTCAGTTGTACTGACTGATGTGTTATATAGAGAATTTCAAACGGAGGCTTCTAAAGATTCTGAGCATGTGTCAAGCTCAAAGCCTATGGGCTTAATGTAGCCTACCATGTCATTTTAAGTGGCCCTCCAGATGCTGGACTGCAACTCCCATATTCCTCTTTATTAGACATCCTGACTAGAGCTGGTGGGAATTGGGATACAGTAACATCTGAAAGGCTACAGTTTGTTCTGTTTGGTCAGGATAGTGGGCTTGAATTTAGAGGCATGGCTTAAGGACATGATATCTGACTTTAAAATGTCCTTTGACCTACCTCAGAGTTACAAATGCTGTTGGCTTGCAGTTCTCATTGTCCCCAGGCCACATGGTGGATAATCAAAGTGATGGAAGCAGTCATTCAGTAACATCTGGGGACTTAAATGGGGCAAAAACTAAAGAGCACTGACCACTATGTAAAAATATTATAGTTGGCTCTCTGTATCCACTGATTCTCTGTCCATGGATTCAACAGCCATTTGAAGGCAAGCATAATGCTGATGTGGCCCTTGATGAAAATGAGTTTGACATCTCTGACATACACAATTCCTTCTCAGGGCCCTTCCAGACAGGCCCTATATCCCAGAATCTGATTACAGGTTTTTTTTTGTTTTAAACTGGATTATATGAGTCCACACTGCCAAATAATCTGTGATAAACAGAAAACCTAGGATCAGATCCTGGGATATAAGGCCTGTCTGGAAGGGGCCCTCATATGGACCAGTGATCTGATATTTTTGTTTACATGTTATGGTTGAATTGGGGCTATATTGTTGAGTTGTTATATTGTTACTGCAGTAATCTTTTAATGGTTGCTTAAGCCAATATTTTCATTTATAGGGAGCCCAATGTCTTTCTCCTAATCAAAAATACAGAAACCTGTGACCTTAAGATTTTGTTTTTGACAGCAGATATGTCTCTTTGAAGTTAGGCAATACTCTGTTTCACCATCTTTCACTCATTAATATAGAAGTAAAGTTTTGTATTTGTAGAACATAAAATTGAAGCAGATGGATCTACAAGTATATTTTTTGTTGTGGTTTATCAGTCTATGCGGAAGTTACCCAGCAGTCTTCCCAGCCCCAGCCCTCTTGTTGAATCACACAGAGACAGAGTAAAAGGTAAAACAAAATTTACTCTTGAGTAGTCAGAGATAAATATGCAGCTTTGCAAAATAACAAGCCTTGGAAATAAACTTAGTCCACTGCAGCAAAATAACTCACAAAATCCAATGCATTAAAATCATGCATTCTCTGATTCTTCCATGGTGCAAGAAGCCTTGTAGTAAATGGTCCAGAACTTCAGCAAGTCCTGTAGTATAGAAGTCCCATCCGGTCTCTTCTCAATCATCTGATCACCTGAATACATCAAGAAAACTCCTCATGATCTACTCCATGAAGGGAGTGGCTCAAGCTTAATTGCTTAATTGTCCAGGTGTTCTTCCTCAACACGCACCCATGCAGGCAATGATCCTTGTAAAGACTTAGTATATATATGCACATTCTGTAATAGTCTTTTATCATCTTGGTTGGAAAAGTGTGACCTCTGACTCTGACTTAATTATTCTAAACAGCAGGGGACATCAAGGAAATGGGTACGGGGGGACATTTTACTCCAGACTCATTTTTGTAACAGTGTTTTTAGAAAAAATGCTGAATTCTTGCTAATAATTGGCTTCTATGCAGCAAGGCACTGGATTAATTATTCCATTCACAGTAATGTTGACATTCCTGCAAGAGATAGGCTATAATGAATGCTCTTGCCTCAAAGGGACAGAAAAAGAGGTAGGCAAGAGCCCCATTTACATTGTCATATAATGTAGTTGGAAACTGCATTATATGGTCAGTGTAGACTTGTATAATGCAGTTTAACTGTATTCAACTTTGGCCACATAATGAGAAGACAGGAAAGCTTAGAGAAGACAATGATGCTGGGGGAAATAGAAGGAAAAAGGAAGAGGGGCCAACCAAAGGCAAGATGAACGGATGGTATCCTTGAAGTGACTGGGGGTGGTGATGGCCGACAGGGAGCTCTGGTGTGGACTGGTCCATGAGGTCATGAAGAGTCGGAAGCGACTGAATGAATAAACAACAACATATGAGTATACACTGACCATATAATACATTTTCAAACTGCATTATATGGCAGTGCAGATAGGGACTTAGTCCTGTCTCATATTGGAATGCCTTTTTTTCCTTATGTATCATGTCTTAATTAGATCGGAATCTTGAGGGCAGGTAGATGTTTGGCTATTTTTTTCCTTGTATTGAACTACATATAGTGATGACACTACATAAATAAATGATGAAAATGATGATGGTGATGACAACTGCAACAACAAGAACAACCAGAGCTTGGAAAATTACTTTTTTGAATTATGACTCCCAGAATCCCATAGCCAGCATTGCCACTTTGGTTGTGTTATGAACTAGTAGTGCTATTTCATATATATAATATTAGAGGAGGAAAAAAATATCTTTCTTTAAAATATCAGTAAAATGAACTGCTGACACATTCATTCTTTCTCATTCTCATTCTCACAATCTGCTGGGAGATGGAGAAATTTCTTTTGCAAGAGAACAAAATTGTTTGCTTGCAGTTTGCCTGATCTTTATGTAGTGAGGTGGTGCTGACCTTCCTGATACTGTGAGGCACTTTTGGAAAGGTATAGAACTGAGTATATCATGTGGTCTCTCCTTTGCTTCATAGCTAGATACTGAAGATGTCCAAGACTGTTTTATTAGATGTGTAGAAGAAAGAATCAATTACTAGTTTGTTCACATTTCTGGTTCGCAGCTTGGGAGTGATCCTGGATTCATCGCTGAGCCTGGAACCCCAGGTTTCGGCGGTGGCCAGGGTAGCTTTTGCACATTTAATACTCGTGCACCAGCTGCGCCCGTACTTTGGGAAGTCTGATCTGGCCACGGTCATCCACGCTCTAGTTACATCTCGAATAGATTACTGCAACATGCTCTATGTGGGACTGCCTTTGAAGACGGTTTGGAAACTTAAGCTAGTCCAATGGGTGGCAGCCAGATTACTAACTGGGGTGACATACAGGGAGCATACCACTCCCCTGTTGTGCCAGCTCCAGTGGCTGCCAGTCCATCTCCGAGCCCAATTCAAAGTGCTGGTTTTGACCTATAAAGCTCTATATGATTCTATCCCTGCTTACTTGTCCGAACGCATCCACCCCTACGTCCCATCTCGTAATCTAAGATCATTTGGGGATGCCCTGCTCTTGCTCCCATCAATTGCGCAAATACGTCTGGCGGGGACGAGAGACAGGGCCTTCTCGGCAGTGGCCCCTCGCCTATGGAACATACTCCCAAATGAGGTAAGATCTGCTCCCTCCCTCCTGGCATTTAGAAATAAATTAAAATCATGGCTTTGGGACCAGGCCTTATGACAGTAGATATTTGTAGAGTTTAAAGGACATGGACTAGAATGACAATACGACTGGCGAGACTGTTTTTATTATTTATTGTTTTAATGATTGCTTATGTACTGACTAATTATGATTTATGCTTAATTGTTGTTTTATTATTGTGGTTGTTATGGATTGGCATCGCGTCAGTGTCCAATGTATGGCATTGAAGTTTTGCCAGTTAAGTGTAAACCGCTTTGAGTCCCCCTAGTGGTGAGAAAAGCGGCATATAAATTCTGTAAATAAATAATATGATTTTTTTGTTTGTTTTGTGTGCAAGGAAAAAAAATCTTTTGAGCAAAAAAAATATTTTTTTTCTATGTGGAAAATTCATCATTAGTGCACATATTGGAGCCCCTGGTGACACAATGGGTTAAACCCTTGTGCCGGCAGGACTGCTGACAGATAGCTCAGCACTTCGAATCCAGGGAGAGCTCCCTCTGTCAACTCCAGCTCCCTTTGCAGGGACATGAGAGAAGCCTCTCACAAAAAGATGGTAAAACATCAAAACATCTGGGTGTCCCCTGGGCAACGTCCTTGCAGCCAATTCTCTCACACCAGAAACAACTTGCAGTTTCTCAAGTCACTCCTGACACACACAAAAAGTGCACATTTTCACAGATTTGCAAGTTGAAGACTATTGCAAGTAATCTTTAAAAATTACACAGTTTTGATAACTTCTCACAGCAAGGAAAAAAATGTTAAAACTATATGTTATTGTCTGTGAAAATCAAATGTATGAAATGTCCTCAAATTAGTACATCACTTTTCATGTTTTAGAGGGACTTTTATAATTTGCTCCAGTCACCTTCTATTTCTAGCACATCATCCTTCAATAAGAGATGTGATGTACTATGGGAAATATTTTGTAGAGTTCCAAATCTATCTTAATAATAATTATGCTGTACAAAAGAGATATAATGTGAATTTTTAGTGACAATATTTTAGAAAAACAGCACATGTTTAGCTTTAAAAATAAATTGCAGATTGTATATGTGTGTGTGTGACGTGACATTTTCAAGTGTACTAAAATAGAAACAACTAAAAGATAAAGGCGAAAGAAAAGAAAAAGATAACTGCAATTCTTGTGGTATATAGCACAGTCCCCTCGAAACAAAAATCCAATAGTCCTCTTTCCATTTGTTTCATTAGTTCTCAACAACATAAAACATTTCCTTCTTCCTAATGTTAATGTACCTAGTATTAAAATATCAATATTCCTCTCAGACATCTGAGCCATTACATCATATTACATCTTAAGAAGCAGTGTTCAATTTCCCATTTTGATACTAACAAAAACTTACTAGCATAATTGCATAGTACTAACATTTACTAAATAAAATTGTAGATCTGTTACATATTAGATACCATTACTAAAACCATTCAATTTTTGCACTCTAACATTTCATTTATGTTTGTAATATTTCTATCAAATTTCATCTTATGAAATCCTTTTCAAAACCATGCCCACATCCAGTTCACCTTGTCTTGCATCTGTAACCAAAGCTCATAACCTACCGTATATTCCGGCATATAAGACGACTGGGCGTATAAGACGACTCCCAACTTTTCCAGTTAAAATATAGAGTTTGGCATATACTCGCCGTATAAGACCACCCCCCTTCCAATGCACACTAAATAAAAAAAAAATCAGATTTGAATTCAATATGGTAATTTTAATTCAAATGCTTATGTGAAGCAGGTTCCTATGAGAGGGACATTGTACCTTACATTGTACATTACAGTGGTTCTTTCTCCTTGAATTTCATTTACACTCTGGGTCCTTTACATCATGCTGGCAATAAGTTAAAATAAACAGTTGCAATAAATAATACTCATTTAAAACAATTAAAAAACTAGTCGAGGTAAAGTGTCATTATCAGTACCCTTTTGCCTTCTCTCAGGCTTCTCCTATTGACGCAGCCTAAAATGGCATTGGCCTTATCAGCTGCAGCATCACACTATTGGCTTGTGGTCCACGAAGATCTCTTTCACAGAATCCTAAAGTTGGGAGGGAGCTCTAAAGGCCATTTAGTCCAACCCCCTTCATTTTGTCATCATGTAGGGAAAGCACAATCAAAACACCCCTGACAGATGGCCATCCAGCCTTAATATTAACATGAATAATAATGATAATGATAATGATAGTAATAGAGTTGGAAGGGAGCTCTAAAGGTCCTCTAGTCCAACACTCTTCATTCTGCCTTAATACAGGGAAAGTACAATCAAAGCACCCCTGACAGATGACCACCAAACCTCAGTAATAACAATAACAACATCAATAATAATAACATTAAGACTAATAAATAGTTGGAAGATATCCCTTAGGCCATTTAGTCCAACCCCCTTTTGCTTTCATGCATCAAATCCACAATCAAAGCTCCCCTGACAGATGGCCACCCAGCCTCAAAAACAACAACATTAATACTAATAAAGAGTTGGAAGAGACCCCAAGGGCCATCTATTCCAACCCACTTCTGCCTTAATGCAGCAGGAGCACAATCAAAGCACCCCTGACAGACAGCCAAACTTTCTCTAATAATAATAATAATAATAATAATAATAATAATAATAATAATAAATCATATTCATATTCGTATTAATAAGAGTTGGAAGAGACCCCAAGGGTCATCTAGTCCAACCCCCTTCTGCCTTCATATAGCAGGAGCACAATCAAAGCAACCCTGACAGACAGCCAACCTTTCTCAATAATAATAATAATAAGATTCATACTAATAAGTCTGAAGAGACCCCAAGGGACATCTATTCCAACCCCCTTCTGCCTTAATGCAGCAGAAGCACAATCAAAACATCCCTGACAGACAGCCAAACTTTCTTAATAATAATAATAATAATAAGATTCATACTAATAAGAGTTGGAAGAGACCAGAAGGGCCATCTAGTCCAACCCCCTTCTGCCTTCATGCAGCAAATGCACAAAGCACCCGACAGATGGCCACCCAGCCTCAAAAATAACATTAATAAAGGGGTTGGAAGAGACCCCAAGGGCCATCTGCTCCAACCCCCTTCTGTCTTTCCCTGCTCCCCCCCCCTTCCTTCCTCTGCAGCAGCAGCGACGACAGAGGAGGAGGGAGCTCTGGCGGCCTTGCTATCCTCCTCTCTCGGCCCCTGCGCGACTGCAGGGGCAGTTGTGCGAGGAGACAGAAAAGCTGCACATGGGGCAAGAGAGAGAAAGGCGTGCACCTCTCCCCCTTCTCTTTCACCCCGCGCATGCCTTCCTTGGCAGCAATGGTAAAGGTGCTCACGGGGCGAGAGAGGAGAGAAAGGTGCGCACCTTTCCCTCCCTCACACGCCTTTCCTGCCTCCAGCGCTGAGGAAGGCATCTGCGAGGCGAGGGAAGTGGAGGGAAAGGTGCACACCTATGGAGGCCTGCACAGGCTAAAGTCTGCTTGCTGCTTACTCCAGTGCTGGTCTCCGCAGGTGTGCACCTTTCCCTCCACTTCCCTTGCCCCGCAGATGCCTTCCTCAGCGCTGGAGGCAGGAAAGGCTGCGGAGGCCTGCGGAGGCCTGCGCTGACCTCCACAGCTGGTGAGCGCGCCCACCCCTGGTGCTGCTCACCAGCAGGAGCAGCGTGGCGCGGGCCAGACGCTCTCTTGGCTCAGGAAGGAGGGACGCAGCGTGAGAAAGGCTGCCCTCCAGCCTCCTTCCTCACGCTGCCTCTTTCCTCACTGAGCCCAGCTGGGGCCCGACGGAGCGTCAGGCCTGCGCCACGCTGCTCCTGGAGGCTGAAGACAGAGGCTGGAAGCCTCGCTGGCAGCACCAGGGACGGGCGCACGCGCTCACCAGCAGCGGAGGTCAGCGTAGGCCTCCAAGGCCAGCGTGGCCTGCGTAGCCCTGGAAGTCAGGCAAGCAGGCTGCTGCAAGCGGAGGTTCTCACCCGCTGCCTCGGCTGCTTCGGCTCCAGTGTTGCTACCATTTGTCATCAGATTAGACGACCCCCAACTTTTCAAAGGATTTTAAAGGCTTAGAAAGTCGTCTAATAGCCCAGTTTTTACGGTAATTTCAATCAAACATTATTTCTTCTATTTCACTTTGAATTTAACTCAAGCCTTCCTTTTCATCCATCCTAACCATGAATTTCCTTCTCAACATTTCTTCTTTACTCTTATTTCTCCCTCCTTAAAGTTTCCTGTATTAAGGTAATTATCCTGAGATGGAGTACCCTCCTTTTTCATCTTTGTCTCACTCTACTCCTCAGCCTTACTGGATAATCCACTCATTAAATCAACACACACACACACACACATCCAAATGTGTAGATTCCTTAAACATCAAATCAGATAAGCATCTGTCTTTTACCCCACACTTTGTTCTGTAATTTTACAATCCAGAGTTTCTTGGATAGTCTTTTCCTCATTTTTGCAAGTGAACCACTCCATTGAATACACTTGAATTTGTTTATTCATAGTTTTCCTAATCATAATTTCCAGATTAGCCCCACAATTCTTCCTTACTTTCATTGCCTCCCATTACAGTTGGCCTTGATTTCAGAAATCTCCTGATTCAGATCTTCAATAGTATCTTCTCACAATCTCATCATCATATCTGAGGCCCCATCTACACTGCCATATAAAGTCTACATTTTCTGCTTTGAACTGGATTATATGACAATGCAGACTAAGATACTCCAAATCAGATAATGTGGATTTTCTGTTTGATAAACTGGATTATCTAGCAATGTGGAAGCGGCCTGGAAACTCCTGATCTCACAATGAACAAATCTTAACTGGCAGCTCTTGTTAAAAAAGTATCTTGACTGGCCACTTAATCCAGGACTAATCTGGAGCAGAAATGTTCTTCACTGGCCTAGACTCCATCTCTAACCTGTGGTGATGGCAGGATAGAGCCTACATGGTCCAAAAAGGTCTAAACTGCTTTGACCTTTACGATTCCTGTTGACATTGCTGCCACAGATAGATTCTCAACTCTACTACAACTCCTGGCCCTCAGAGATCACCATGCAAAAATCAGGGAAGAAGAGTGCAGAAGTCCTTTGACATCTTGAGGAAAGCTAAGAACAACTTCATAGTCAGTGCAGGCTATTCTGCCTATATAGATAGGTTCCATCTTTTTTTTAAAAAAAATCTAGCAATGGCCCAGTTAATAGGTAAACTATTCTCTCATATTTTGGCTACAGTTCTGGCAAAACAGCCAACCTGTGTTTGCTTTCAGAAAGGCTGCTGATAATGTATGGGATTAAGTATTCTGCCAGAGGTTAACAGATCATTGCTTTGATGAGTTTTTTTTTTAAAAAAAGGAATTTCAAGTATTTTTGAAAGGATGTTATGTAACCAAGCTTTGCAGGGATCTAGAAAAAAATTAATGAAGGTTTCAAAACTTTTAAAGACTATGTAGATAATTCTTTTGTTTCATAGAAAGAAACAGTAATGAAAGACTAAAGCAGATTTGGCTAAAGCAGATTACATAGATAAGACATGTCTTGATTTGCGTATCATAGTGGACACCATTTAATGATTAAACACTAGCCCCCTGGAAAAATATCTTTAAATCTCCCACTTTTAGACTTTCAAGTAAAAGTTAATTCTTAAATTTTTTTTAAAAGAGATCAATAATTTATTTTATTGTTCCTAGGCATTTCACAAACATATTTTCTTCTTGCCTGAGAAAATTCTTATGGAATAGACAAATAAAATATGGAATAGAAGCAGCATACAAAAGTTTAAATAAATAAGTAAACTTGTGCTCACAGTTGTAAATGGACGTTCTCGAAATCCTTGTTACATACCTTAGAAATCGAACCTGTTAAAAATGTTTTATTCATGACTTCATGTAATCTGCTATGAATATAATATAAATTGTACAAAATGAATATTTTAGAATCATGACCATTTGGAAATATGTAATATGTAAATATTTTTCTCACAGTGAAAAATGCATGTATATTAAGGCTCTGACACTGATGGGGGCACATTTTATGTATTTTTGTGAGATGTTTTAGAAGCAGGAGGCTAGTGACCTTGGATTCACTAGAGCAGTGGTTCTCAAGCTGTGGGTCCCCAGATGTTTTTGCCCAGGCAGTTTACCAGTAGTAAGGATTTCTGGGAGTTGTGGGCCAAAATATCTGGGGACCCACAGCTTGAGAACCACTGTACTAGAGGAGCTGGTGAAGCAAAATTCCCCTTTATTTATACTGAGTCAAAAAAAGAAAAGAAAAAGAGATCCAGCAAATCTGCTCCACATCTCTCTCACATTGACCAGTGCAAGGATTTAAAGTATATTGTTTCATTTCCTCTGGTACTTCTGGGATTGCCAATTTCCTTTATTCTATCATAGATGTGGGAGATATCATGCAGAAGGCACTAGGTTCTGTCTCTAATCATATGTGGTTGAAAAAGATTGGGAGGTTAAAGCCATATTTGAATTTAAGGACATAGCAGAAAGATGTATATTCCACCACATCTCTAAAAAAAACCCCTCATCTCCAATTGTTTTTCCCTAAATAGTCTCTAGGACGAATGGGAACAATTTCTCCACACTGGTTTTGATTCATTGGGCTGTTTGCAGCCTATGGAGTCTTTTTTGTTGTATAACTCAAAAAGTAACCCAGATGTCAATTTTCAGTTCACTTCCTTTTAGAAAATTGTTTTCCAGTGGTGTGGCCTAAAACAGCCTTCTCCCCCATACATGGCAAAATATTCTGCCATATTTCTGGAATGCACTGCGGTCATTAAGAGGAAATTAAATAGAAATTGGATCTTAGGGAACCAAAACATAGCTTTGGGGTTTTGCATGTTGCCCACAGGCTATACTTTACTTACACACACACACACACACCCCACAGTTTTAGATGCATTTCAAGTAATATTGCCAATCACAGCAGAAAACTAGTTTTTCCTCACAAATGTTTTACAGGTAGCCTTTAGGAGTAGACACAAAGTTTTATCTATGTTGTGTCAGCTGCTAGCTTTGTAATAAATGATTTTAATGTTTATATGCTTTTTAATTTTTGGTTTTAATGTATATATTTGTTTTATGTGGCATTGAATTGTTTCCTATTGTAAGGCTGCTCTGAGTCTGCTTTGGGGTGAGAAAGGTGCAGTATAAATACAGTAAGTAAATGTATAAATAAAACAAAAGGCTTTTGTGTTTTCATTTTTAATACCCCCTCTACTCCATCCACTATCAGGACAACAAAGCAAGGGCAAATTACTTTCTCCATATATACACCAAGCATACTTTCATGATTTATCATTTTTCTTTATAAAACAGTTGCTTCATCAAGTATAACCAGATGCTTTCACAAGGTCAAAGACTACAACCTTAGTATTATGTGCATGCATACCTCTGGAGTAGAATGTATGGGGTCATCAGGCTATTTTTACACAGTTTACTAATGCCTAACAACCATTTGGGTATGATATAGTGCATTCATGTACTTATCCCCTGACTCTTAATTTCATTCTTTTCCTAGGGGGAACTTTGATTGAAACAACATAGTCTTGGTTGATTTTTAAATTAGTGAGTAGGTTTCCCCCCCCCTTTATATCTCATCTAAATTCCTCCTTTTCTGTATCTCCTGTGGATCTTTCTCTGTCTGAATTTCAACAGTACATATTTTCTTTGTATAGTCACACACACACATCTCACTGTGAAAGGTCTCAAGGGCTTAAGGTTTCATTTTCTTTGGAGAAAGATCACTGGAGGGTTATGCTGTTTTATTTCAGTTTGTTTACAGGGATGTTGAATGAACTTCTGTACGTTAGAGGGAACATGAATTAAAATGATGTGAATTCCAGTGTAAGGAGAAAATATTACACAGAAAGAAAAAGAATGGGAAGAAATTCAGGAGAGAGTTGGAAACATTCAATAAAATCGAAACGTGAGAATTTTTGTCATCTAATTACCAGTGTGCTATAATGGGAAGTTATTCAGTTTTTACAAAATGGTACTTTGTTGGGGTTGAAAATGTCTGGAGAGCACAAGGTTGCCTATTGCTGCAGTAGGTAGAAGTCTTAGAAGTCTCAGGTAATGCTACTTGAGATCCAGCTGTGATCATAAATAAAGATTATAAAAGGAAAAGCATGAAAACCACTAGGAGGCATAGGAAGAAGGTTTCTACTTCTACCTATGGGAGTGCACCGGATTTACTCTTCCGGGTATCTTGAACTTCAACTCTTGGAAGTCTCAGTTGATATGGCCAATGATCAAGGATTCTGGGAGCTGAAATCTATAAATATCTAGAAGACCAGAGTTGTTTCATCATGGATTTAACTCTTTTTGGCTGCCTTTAGATTCTGGGCAGGCCTCAAAATCTAGACTGCCAACAAGCTACAATGTTCTGAGAGGAGATGGTCACTTAAACAGAAAGAAATTGCCTGTTAGTAGCAGATGATGCACTAGTAAGCTGTGCGCTCATGGTTTTCTCCTTCAAATTCTGTCTCTCATGTTTATTTTTCCTCAGACCAGAACTATAGATGCAATCTTTGGCATATCCCAAGGGGGAAAGGAAATAGTGGGGAAACATGTTCACCATGTTAATGACCTCACTACCTCTGAGAATGCTTGCCATAGATGCAGGCAAAACGTCAGGAGAAAATGCCTCTAGACCAGGGGTCCTCAAACTTTTTAAACAGAGGGCCAGGTCACAGTCCTTCAAACTGTTTGATTATAATTTGGGGAAAAAAGTGAATGAATTCCTATGCACTCTGCACATATCTTATTTCTAGTGCAAAAAAAAATTACTTTAAAACAATACAATATTTAAAATGAACAATGTTAACAAATATACACTTATTAGTATTTCATTGGGACGTGTGGGCCTGGTTTTGGCTGATGAGATAGGATTGTTGTTGTTGTTGTTGCTGCTGTGTGCTTTCAAGTCATTTCAGACTTAGGTTGACCCTGAGCGAGGGCGAGTAAATGACCTTGGAGGGCCGTATCTGGCCCCTGGGCCTTAGTTTGGAGACCCCTGCTCTAGACCATGGCCATATAGCCCAAAAAAACCTACAACAACCCATGTTCGCCATTCTTATTTGCTACATGTCTGCAGAAAATAACCCCTTTAGCACTCTATAGGTATTAAGCAGTGGCCAGTTCACTGCCATCTACTGACAAATGTGGAGTTAGCACATGGGCTGGGATATGTCTTTTTGAGGACTCTTAACAGCTACACTGTAAGGAGAAAGAGGCAAGAGCCACATTAGTTTCAATTGCATATGATGGTCAACATGTGATGTGATAATGATCAAGCACTCCGGGCTTTCCGAGAAGCCCAGTTTGTTCAATATACTTCTCTTCTGCCATGTCTTTCAGCAATGCATTTCTCAAAAGTTGATGACAGCATTATGGTATTCAGAAACCCATCTGATACTTAGGTGCATTTTGAGCTGATGGCAACGCAAAATAAAACATATTTAACCCTAATTGAACATTTAAAGTACTACGAAACTGAGTGGAAGGGAGCAAAGGGATAAGAGAAGAAAAATAGAGTGAATTCAAGCATAGCTCCACGTTTGGCTTCCTTTCTGCCTAGCAACTGATATGTGAAATGTGCTTGTGGCAAAGAAACAAAATGTTGGTTGAATCACCAGTTCCATGTTTCTTTGTAGAACTTGTGTTTATCCACTCATCTGTTGTCATTCATTTTTTTTAAAAAAAATCACCAAAATGTGAAACATTTTGATCAGGTGTCTTGGTAAGGTAGCCAAGGCTGCTTAAGATATTTTCATGCACAGTGATATCTCTCACATTCCATATAGGAGAATGGCAGCTGAAGTCCACAGATGTGAACCAGTCTGGCAGCTGAAGTTTACTTCAACTCTGTTGTACCTTGGGGCAGTGTTGTAGTTTTTGTGTGGCAGACTCTGTGATTCAGATAGAGCTCTATATACTCCAAATCTTTATTGTCAATCACCAGCTCCCTGGTTTTCCCAGCTGAGGCAGTTTGCTCACTTTGCCTCATGATATCATGTCCTTGGTAGCAGCTGTTTGGCATTGTGTAGCAGTCACAGAGTTCTGCTTTTTCACTGTTCCTCATTTTTCAAAACAACCTAAGAAACTAGGATCTTCCAAGCCAAATTCATTGGAAGATATTTTCTAGGTCATCTTATTTTACGATAATGATATTATGTACTACCTCTTCAACACTACAAGTGTTATTCATAGCCAGTTTCCATTTGAAAAGTAAATGAAAATAAATAAATTTGAACTGAATGTGCTTCCCTGGTAGTCTTACTTCCATGAAAAATAATATACTTTTCTTCACCAAATATCTTTCCAAGATTTTTTTTCTCCCAGTTTCATCTCTTATTCCCTCTTTTGCTTAACCCAATAAAATTGGGAATGCATCACATACTTCTTTTTATAATCCATAATGACTATATATTACTGTGCATATTACTTGTGTTTTAGTTCTTGGATGGATTTATTTGATAGGTAAAAATGCTGCTCATGCTTCGTTCTTTTGATTACAAAGCATGTAGAGATCACTAGATACTCCAGATGGTTCACCTGCATCTCATTCTTCTGTTCGTTGGCTCATTGCTTATGATGGTATTCATGCCTGCAGATTTACATTAGGGTAGAATGCTGATAATGAAAGAGAGAAATAATCACAGTACAAATCAGATTGTATCTTAAAAGCAGGAAAAGTCTGTTCTACTGTGTTCAGAAATGACAACCCACCCCCACCCCCCCAAAAAAGAGAGATTGCTTTGATGGTCTCTATACTGTTTTTATATTGTTCAAAGTGAGCACTCTATACACATTTATCAGCCATTTTAAGAGAGAGGGGATTTTTTTTATCAAGGAGCTGGAGGGAAGAAGGTCAAGAGAGAAAAAGAGACAGAAACAAAAATTAGGAATTAAGGAATGGCTGATTATGCAAGGCTGAACAATGGCTGTACCACATTTTTATTTTGCTAACAAAAGTGCAAAACATGTGAGAATCAAACTAAGAAAGGAAAATGGACTGTATTTTCAGATATAAAGTTGGCTGAGGAAGGTAGGAACAGAATGGAAAATGTTAGGAAACAGGTAGGCACATTCACAAAGGAATGGTCCTGTAGTTAATATATTCAATAACTTCTCTATTCCAGACAACAGTTTAACACTGAGATTCTCCCCCTCCTCCTGAAGTTTGGAGGAAAGGATGTGAAGCTTAGATTTAATGCTGAAGCCTGATATCTAGCAATCCTACATATTCGTCATTCCAAAATAGCTTCTGAATAAAAGCTATTTTGCAGTTCGTAGTAGCTGGAAAGAACTCTGTTTAGACCTTCAGTAGGTAGCATTTCACAACTAGTGGCAATGGTAAGAGTAACAACTCAAATTTAGCATTTTGCTCTCCCTTGCAGATGGCCAATTCTCTCACACCAGAAGCAACTTGCAGTTTCTCAAGTCGCTCCTGACAGGACCAAAACAAAAAAACCCCCCAAAAAACCACCTCTTTTGTCAGTGCTTCTTTCAGGACAGGTGGCAGAGGAAATAAGCCAGAAACAAGCTAAAGTTCCAGTGTTTAAAACCCAATTAACAAACAACATTTTATATTATATATAATGGAAGAAAGGATATAAACACACATGCACACATAAATGTATACAGTATGATCCTTATAGCATTTTGCTCTCCCATTTTCCATTTTATAATAACTTGTTTTGAGTACAGCAATTATAATGTACTCAGTACTCTTATCAGGACATCATGCAAATCTCTTTTCAAGAACATTTGGCCATCCATACTAATGACCAGAATTTTTACAAAATTTCTTCAAGGAACCCTCAAGGCTGGCTGCTGAATTTTATTAATAGTGATCAAAATTTTCTCAAACTATTCTGATTATAAATTGAAGATAACTGGATGGAACAACTAGGTCCAGGTTCCCTGCTAAGTTCACTTGATAGTTATGGGTTCCCTGTACTTGGCAGCTAGGTCTCATAAATGTCCATCCTTCTAATTTCCCAGAATGCTATGGGCTAATCTTTGCCAAGAGGCATAGAGAATCATTAAAATGAGGAGTAGCTTGCAGTTCTGTTTGCTTGTTAAACTTTGATGTTGGTTCTGATCTATATTCAGGAGAATGTTGTTGCCTCATGGGTCATCTCACGTCTTTAATTCTGTAAAAATCAACCATGGAGGGGGGGGGGGGAGGAAGAAGGGTCCAGTTACATTTGATCTCCCCTCTTCTGTAGCTAAAAGAAAATTATTATTGTAAACATGAAGATTGATCAGAAAACAAGCATTACAACAGATCCTATCTGTATCATAGTGAGCTGCCAGATCTTTAAAATGATTAACATGAAGCCGGGTAGATATTGTACTTTTATTCATTCACAGGTTTCCAATATTGTTCACCCCAAAGGAAGTTGATTTTAAAACATTACAGTAATGTGTAATATTGACCTTTCTTGGTTGCATATGTTGCACCTTGATTTCAATATCTAAATATTACTAAGCCCTTTCACAGCCAGTCCTACTTTGAATTTTGGCTGCAACAGAATTTCTGGAGCAGCTGCCAACCATCCAGCATTTACAGTTAATATAAGAAATCAACTGGATTTCCCAGAGGAAATATAGAATGGTGGCTTAATTGGCAGTAGGCACCAAATTTCCCCAGGGGGTAGAAAACTAGAAATAAGTGGAAGCGTAGAAAGAGGCACAAAGAGCTCAAAACATATCCGTTTGACTGGAATGCTATTTTCCACCATCATATATCTTGAAATGCTGAGTTGACAGTCATCATTCCCTCTACATCTAACCTTCAGGAATGAGTGTGGGTGCTTATGTAGCTAAAATGACACCAATTACATGAGAGCACAGATGGAAACATTATTTTGAGCCACAACTCCCAGAATCCCATATATGCCGTCTGGGGAAATCTTGGAACTGTGGTCCAAAAGGGAACTTTCCCCATCTGTGCACGAGGGAGAGGTTTGCAGAAAGAATACCCCCTCCCCTGGGTGTTGAGGGGGAGATTCAGAGCCATTCAATGAAAACAGAATATGTTAAGCAGCCGTGCGATAAAGACAAATAGAAAGGAAAGAAACAGGTGGAGGGCAAATAGGGAGCGATGTTGCTCCTCATAGCTTTGTAAATGTTCTTTTTCTTTGGTATAAACAATGGATGGGTGATGGGTGCTTCTTACAGTCTGGGAAGGTAAATCATTGATTACCTTATTCTTGCATGCAATAATGAGAATTGCTAAATATTTTCTCATCTGTAAAGAAGCAAGTTCTTTTTTGGCACTCTCAGTGGTTTTTTGAAGTTGCCAGAGTCATTTTTGCAGAAACAGTGAAAGTGATTTCTGCATAGACTTTACTAGCTGCCTTGAATGGATTTTAAAATTAAATGGGTTTTTCATCAACCAGCCAGTCTTATGCTTAGTGCATTTGTGTATTGCTCCGCAAAGAGTCATTTATCTGGTGAAAAGACTTTCTGTGCAGATTAGTTTAGTTAGAGCCTCTTTTTGTATGAACATTTCCTTGGGTATATTGTGGGATGGAATTCTTATCTGGTGAAGCAATTCCTCCATCTATTATCACAAATCCTTGATAGAAACTCTTTACCCTCTTCTGGGTTTTATTTCTTATTCTTGTGGTTAAAGGAAGACTTTTCACACAGGTTGGTGATTTCTTAAGTTGGAGGTCTGAAAGTGTTAAAACAACCCCTCTCATTATTGATAAGAAATGTGATAATACTTTACTAATTCCTGCAATATACATTTTAAAGGTAAGGAAATTAAAAATTCTATATCATCTTCTGATACTGGTCAATATCCCCACTCCAAGCATAAGCATTCTGGTCCAGGAGTCCCCCTGTACTGTGATGCCTTACAGGACCAGCAAGATGAACAAGTGACCTCCTTACGGGGGTACCTGGAAGTGGTGTGTGTGGGGTTGTGGCTGTTGGGGTAGACAAATAGAGTCTTGAATTGATGAGAAGACATAACCAGATAAAGTCAACCTCCTGATGTCAAAGTGTGAAGTGATTTGCCTAAGGCAACCAAAGAGGATGGTGGAAGCCTGGTAGAACCATACAGTATGCTTAAGTTGTGGGTTTCATCCTCCATTTTCATGGTGAAAATCAGGATACATGTGGCCAAACAAAATTGAAGTGTGCTCAAGATGGCTATATTTATATATTACTGAAGAAGAACCAAAACTTAGGAGAGCATACATTTCTTTGCTTTTGCCTTCCTCTCCTCTCCCAAGCTAATAGAGTACACATTACTTTTGCTCTTTGAAATTAGTTTTCCCAATTGAAGTAAGATGAAGACAAATTACGAAAGTAGGAGTAGGATAGGAAGTGGGACATTTCAAAAGCTGTTGAATTTGTATGTTTGTGTGAGAGAGACTTTTGGGCTCTGTTATTAGCATTGTCCCCAAAACTCATTTTAGTCTATGTATGGGTGAGTATAGCCCAACATTCAAACTACTACACCATGCTGACTCTTGCTCATATGCCAGTAAGTTAATTTTGTTAGTGTCCATCTGTCTAAAACTTTATATACTGCTAGTCCAAGAGCTATGCCAGGAATGAAATATGGGCCAGAAAGAAACAAAGGAAACCATCATTAGGAGGTTTCAAATGCCCCCTCCCCAAAAAAGCTTCAGGGTGACTGCAATACATGTCATTTCATCTCCCCCCCCCCCTGTCTGTGTGTCTGCACAAACTCTGGTTACACAAAAAACAAATGTATTCTTTCTCCCTGTAGTTATCCCTGAAATAGAATCTTCTCAATGAAATGCCTTTTCCCCCACTGAAATTTGTCCACAGAAGGCATCTATATCAATGATAAAGTGCTGAACACATTTACTTGCTCAGTAGCACTGTAAGTTGTGTTCCACCCATGTGTCATTCCCTTGAAATCTACAAGACTGGGAACTTCCACAGAAATATATCCAATGTGTAGAACAGATTGATTATCCTTCCACTTGTATAACTTGAGAGGATAGATGTTCAAATCCAGTAGCAGCAAATATCATTGATTTTTTTCTTTCCTCCCTTGGCTCATTTTGATGTTGTATTGCATGGATATGGAAATGTTTTTCCCTTCCTTTGCATTTTGTATTTTGAAGGTTTTGTGGAGAAGAGAAAGAGAGAGGTTTTCTAGAAGCTGAAACAGAAAAAAAAATCATGTACAAGAGAAAGAACTGACAACATATTATTGATCATAAAGCATTAAAAATCATGCACCACTATTGGCTCACTAACACTTCAGAATTTATGATTTCTTTATTGGATTCTATGTCTTATCTTTATTAGTGCAATGGTTCAAACTCTAAATGTTGTTCAAATTGTTTTATATAATAATTGCCTATTGATGCATCAGTTGTATCGTGTGAATTTTGTGATTGTTTTAAATTTGATATGTTAGTTATTTTGTTTTACATTATCGTTTTTTAACACGATTGTGAGGTCAGGAGTATTGTGCACCAAAACTCTGTCTGTCTGAATTCGAAAGTCCCAGCGGAGCTTGACATGTTCATTTTCTGTAACTTTTTCCGGCTTGTGATCCCACCAGTTCTTTGTCGCAGGCAGATGGTATTTGTGGCACAAGTTCCAATGAATCATCTGAGCAATGGTGTTATGCCTCTGTTTGTAGTCTGTCTGCGAGATCTTCTTGCAGCAACTGAGGATCTATTGTTTCATCTGCTTCCTTGCAGTGTCTACAATTGGGATCTGTCATCGACTTTTCAATTCTGGCTTTGATGTCATTTATTCTAATGGCTTGTTCTTGGGCTGCCAGAATCAGGCCCCTTTTTTCAAGGTTCCATTTGTGAGCCACATCCATGTTTTTTCTTTGTCAATTTGGCTCTCAATTTTTCCCAGGTTCATGGGGAACCTTCTTTTGCCAGTTTTCTCTTCAGTTCTGCATTGTGTTTTATGGTAGTCACTCTTTGTCTTTTGCACTTTAAGCAGTTTACTACTGTTGACTTCCCTTAGTGTTGGTTCTTGACTACCTTTCACATAATCTGCCAGTGCATGTTTGTCTTCTAGCTTTGTTTCACTTGCAGAAGCCCTCTGCCTCCTGATTTTCTGAGCAGGTAAAGTCTGTCGACATAACTACGCAGGTGTAATTAGTATTATTTGGTAGTGTATTTGGGGCCATATTTATCAACTCAACTTGGAATTAGATGACATCTTTCTGCCTTTGTTCCCCTATGGCTATTGTTAAAAAACATATCTCATCATCACCATAAGTTTTGCATTTGTATATCTATTCATACATACAGTCTGCTCATTCATAGATACAAAGACACTTCACTCCATGCATCTGATGAAGTAAACTTACCTATGAAAGCTTATTCTACCAATTGTTAGTGTTAAATATGTGCTCCAACAGTTCACAGATGCAAACTGGGAAATCTCTGGACAAGAAACACCAGAGCATTGCTAAGAAGATTTCAAAATTTATTAATCGTGAAGAATATACAAAGCTATTATTTTAAGCAGGGGAAGCCAATGATTTATATATTTAGTCTGGGAAATCCTGGGGGAAAATCCCAGTGAACCTATTCGAAAAGGCAAGACTCTATTGTCTCTTTCCTTTGTGAATTTAATTGAATGCAAAATACTTTCAGGATGCTTTATTTGTGTTTTTCCTGTATGGCAGGAGGTTGGACTGGATGATCCATGTGGTCTTTTCCAACTCTATGCTTCTTCTTCTTTTTTTTTTTTTGCTTTGAACTCTGTTTTCAGCAATTGAGGAAAGCCGTTGACAAGGAGGAAAGTGGGAGGTGGAGAAAGAAATCAGGAAATTTTAAATGCAATTGAGAAAGTGGGATGACAGAATATTAATTAAGTCAAAGACAACTAAACTGGAGCAACTGGAGAGCATGCTAAGATGATTTGGATAAAATGCATTTTCCTGGAATATTTGTTGAAAATTAAAAGATTTGGAACCACATCATCTATAGGTCATGGACACATTCTTGAGTGACAGTAAAATGATTTTTTGGGGGTAGGAGAACACAGCATAATAGCTATTCAGCATACCATAATTCTATATATTTGCTTCTTTAGCAAAAGAAATGCATATCTTGTTTGTAGATTAGCTAGAGCAATAGTGTCACAGGGCTAAGTATTTTATTGCCATCTCAGAGGATTTTATGGTAATGTTAAATTAGATTTACATTTACTGTAAAAGTAATCTATCACTGCAGCATATTATTTTCTTCCTGATGTGCAAAATTCCTTCCATTAATAATACTATTTTAGGGACTAATTTATAAGTCTTTCTTTTCTTTTCTAAAAGAAATTGGATCTTAGTACGTCCAGACTGACTGCTTAAAGAAATAGTACTGGTTGTAGGAATCAAGTCAGCCAGATTCTAAGAAACTTAATTATTTTTAAAAATGTGTGGATTTTGTCAGACTTACCAAGTCCACATTTGGAAGGGAATGGTCTTCCTTCCATCAGAGTTTTTCTAAAAGGAATCCCACTGCAAAGTGACACCACTTTGGTGATCCAGAGCAGGAGTAGCAATTGCCCTGGTCCTGCAGGAGGGCCTCTTTCATACTGCACTCTTATAGCACTGTGATTCTATTTCAAATGCTATAATTCTATCCTATACGATCCTGGGATTTCCAATTAAGGAAGGAATATTTGGAATTCTCAGACCTTTAGTATCCCAACAAACTCCAAGCAACATAATTCCACAGGATGCTGATATGGTAATTAATGCAGATACATAGTATTATAATTGTGTAGTGTGAAAGGGCCCCAGGTCTAACCTCATGAAGCATTTTACCTGGTTCAAACGCAGAATTATCCTTTTTATGCCAAGGTGTCCTTTGCTTTCATTCCCTTAGAAAATTGCTTTGAAATCCTGTATGAAAGAACAATACTTTGTACTCTAATACTACATTTCTAACATTGCATATATTTTGTTCATAGTACCTAGCCTGGCACATTATTTTCTGTTGGGTTTTTGCATGAAAAATTGGGTATTTTGTGCATATATGTATATATTCTGCATAATAATGCAATTATTTGTATAAAACTACAGCATGAGAATTTTTAAAATTGTCATCGTAGTTAAGTTTATCAAATCCTCTCCATATCGCAACCAAGTAGCTCCATTTTGTATTTGAAAAACAGAAAAGGAAGCCTAGCGGTTTTGAAGACCAGAGATTAATACTGACCCTCCCTTACAGGCATGTAGCCGGGGGGGGGGGGAGGGGGCTTGAGGGGCTTCAGCCCCCCCCCCCGAAATTCTCATGGTGGTTCGCGAAAAGGCCTTACTGGTGCATTATTTAAACTGTTATGTTTATTCATATCATGATCTGATCACCATAATCAATATATCCCATATGCATGGGGGTATTGGGGTAATGATACAAAAGGTTTGCTAGGCTAGACCCTCTTTCACTCAGACCCCCCCCGAAACTCAGCCCCCCCCGAACCCCCCCTGAAAAAAAATTAGCCCCCCCCCCCGAAACGAAATCCTGGCTACGGGCCTGCTCCCTTAAATGGCCATTTTTAACACTCAAATTTTAGGAATATATTTTGCTTTCAAAATAAGAAAATTGCTTTGAAATCCTGTATGAAAAAACAATACTTTGTACTCTAATACTACATTTCTAACATTGCATATATTTTGTTCATAGTACCTAGCCTAGCACATTATTTTCTGTTGGGTTTTTGCATGAAAAATTGGGTATTTTGTGCATATATATATATATATATATATATATTCTGCATAATAATGCAATTATTTGTATAAAACTACAGCATGAGAATTTTTTAAATTGTCATTGTAGTTAAGTTTATCAAATCATCTCCATATTGCAACCAAGTAGCTCCATTTTGTATTTGAAAAACAGAAAAGGAAGCCTAGCGGTTTTGAAGACTAGAGATTAACTGATTTTCGGGTATTTAACCACATATACTGACCCTCCCTTAAATGGCCATTTTTAACACTCAAATTTTAGGAATATATTTTGCTACTCATAGTATAGGAGTACAGTTGTAAGCAAGAATAAATTGTATGTCAAAATATTAATTTTGATTCTTTTCCTGTGTGGTTAAATACCCGAAAGACACCAAATCCTCTCTGATCTTGGAAGCTAAGAAAAGAGCCCTGTAAAGTGCTTAGGTGGGAGACCTCCAACAAATACAAGGTGCTCTAGACCAGGGCTTCTTAAACTTGAAGCCCCTTTTAGCCCAAGAAACGTTTATGTGATCCCGGGGATATAGATATATAAAATAGGTATAAACATCAAACATTGATGGATAATAAATCAGCATTTAAAAGGTTTGCTAAACAGGCTGATTTTCCTTTTTGTGGAATACATCTTCTGCAGAGTCTACTGTAAAAACTCCATATTGTTGCTAACACAATCTCAGTGGCTTTCAGAAATCGTTTACTATTACCTATTTTTTTCAAACCCAGCATGAAGCTGAGGGGACTCCACTGTGGTGGGATCCACAGTTTGAGAAACAGTGTTCTAGACTATATTTCAGATGAAGGAACTGGCAAAACCACCTCTGAGTATTCTTTGCCTAAGAAAACCCTGTAAAATTCATTCATATGTCTACAGTAGATATGAAAACACATAAACAAACTTTTTTTGTAGGAATTAAATCATGTCTTGTTAAGCCAAAGACAGTTTAATGAAATGAATTATGTGTGTGTTTCTGTGTGTGTATCTTTAGAAGAGAGGAAATGCCATTTCTTCTTAGGAAAAGTCAACAGTGGCTGTTGTGTAATATGTTCTCATCTCATATATGTCAAACTCACATGTGTCACTTTTATTTATTTTCACTTACCATTATTTTCACACAGCATGAATGGGGAAATTAGGCTTAGCATTGCATATAACTTCACTGTCTCTTATTCTTTTTAAATTCCACTTCCGTTTTGAGCTGTTTGATTGGTGTACATTCAGTGAAAGTATCTTTTTGCCTTTCCTTAACTGTGTTTTCTTTTAAAAAATGCCATTAAACAATAACATTTCTGATTAATTTAGAGACAAAGCAAACTTCAAATGGTTCATACTTAATATTTTGCTTGACAAAGCATCTGAATTTGCCTAGAAGAACCAGACCATTGCTCTCAAATTTCTATCTACAGTTTGGGTCCAAATATCTCACCTTTAATTTATTTATGATATTCAGTGCAAAAGCTAGGAAAAATATATTTTAAACTTCTGAATTCCATCTACTCCAACATCGTAGTGAAATGAATAATTTCTAGAATATGTTACAGTCAATTCTCTAGCTTTCCTTCACAAATTGACAACTCAGGAGGCAGTACGATAACACATTTCTCAGTCATCTTGTGTCACATATTATATATATGATCTTACCACTGACTATGTTGTATTAGTGTGTCATTATTTGTTTAAGAGATTTTCCTTTCTCAAAAATGTAATTGTTTATAAATACACATATGACCCATTTTTTTCTTATTTTCTTCCATGTGTTTGGAAGAGCCGGAACAACAGGGAAACTTTAGAGGAGAGAAATGGCTAAAATGTTGAATAAAGCAAGCAACCATTTACCAAAATAATCCCCTTACCTGATGACTTGGTATCCATAGTTTCACTTTCCCATGATCCAAAAATATGCCCCCCAGAAGTGCTTGTGGGCCTGTCTGGGGCCTCCAGTGCTATTCTATGGTATGTATCCAACCCAAGTATCATCAAAATATAGATCTAGCAATTATCTGCACTATCAGGGGGTCCTGGGATATTCAGTATCCCCATTGGATGCAGGGACGCATACTACAATCACTTAGATGATATATTTGTAACCACTTAGTGAACCAGTTGTGGTCATTGGCAAGTGCAAAGAGATTACTTCTGATTACCTAATAAAAAAGTGGGAAAGCACAATTCAAAGGTTTCATTACATGGAAGACACTACATTTAATAGCTGGAATTTCCTGTTTAAAAGATCAGATTAGATGGTTCAGAAACCCCCTCTGTCTCTCTGAGACTAGAGGCAGATCAGCCTCAGGCTGGGTTAGGCAGCCAGCTGCTACACAAGTGGGAGTCCTGGCCTGATTTGGCTCCACTGGATGGCTTGCCTTACCAACATGGCAGTCTCTGGCCATAACATGGATCCTACCTATTGCCCATGCCTGTAGTAACTTCAGCCACTTCTTCCTTACTTGATCACCCCATCATCCCAGCTTACATCACTGCAAGTGATAGGACACATGTTGTGGTCAGAAACTGCTGTGACATAGAGGATGGGAGGAGGTGATAAATGTCATCCCGTGTCCCTGGGCCACTAGAGCCCAGGAAACATGGGATGGCAGTAAGAATAGTTGTGGCTGGTTCCATTGCAAAACTGGACAACTGTTTAGGTGGTTCCAAAGTTGGAGGAAACTCTGAATTCTGGTCTAGAATTCAGATTATCCCTTAGCTCCAGTTTACATAGGACAGGGCTGCACTAAGTTGGCCTTGTCCCACATTACCCCAGATCAGCTCTGCACAGTGTTTGGCCATCACAGAGCTGACCCAGGGCCCATCCAACTTAAGTGGTCAGGTAGATGTGTCCTAAGAAAAGGTGCAGCTAGTCAGAGTATGCAAACCTGAGTATGGCGGATTAATAGTCTGAATTATGTGTCCATCATAAAAATGGGGCAAATAGTTTTAATCATTTGGCTGGATACTAAAATGGCCAGTAATCCTGGACAATGGGGGGAAAAACCCAAACAAGCCATGTCCTGGTATCTTCACTTAACTCTGTTAATTTTCAAACATCATAATACCTCTGTCTCTATTAATGCATGCCAATTCTGTTACCACCCCCTTTCTAATATTTAAATATTAGAATATATTAAGAGAAAGACATATTAAACCAATGCACATTTTCTAGTGGGTCTACCAGACTCCTTGGTTTCACTAGGAAATGGGCTAGTTCCTCAGAGAGATCCTTTATGGATAGTGTGACTGCCTTGAACACAAAAATGATACAGCATTATGTCCTTTGGGTGTCCTTTTTTGGGGCCAAAGAATCCCAAACACAAGACTTGTCACTTTTTTCAAGATTACATTGAGTCTTGAGTGGCACTATATCTCTTAAGTACATACAAACAGGGAGAAAAGGAACAGTTAATATAAATACTGTTAGATTCAATTAGGAGGAGAGAGAGAGGCATAAGAGGACTCCATCTCATATCTTGTGGAATTTATTTTCAATAAAAGGCTGCTATTGGCTTTCATACCAGAGGCTCCAATATTCCAGCTAGGTTTATTTCATATTTGATGCTCTTTCATATTTACAATAAACCACTTATATTAATAAAAGCCTGCCACTTTCTGACAATAAAGAGCCACTTTCTTGAGATGGTGTTCACTTTCCTATTATAATTCAATAAAGGTCCCTTATGGAATAACATGAACAGTGCTTAGATTCCCGATAGAATGAAAGCATTTTGTTTAAACTGTCCACCTTATCTCCTGACAATAAAGAGAAATGAAGACCAAAGCAAAAATAAAAAAATCAGGCTTAGAACACAGTTAGGACTGATTTGTTTCATAAATTCATAAAATGTGAAGTAGGCTTTCTCCTCCCACTGCCAAAAGTAATGTGTGATTAGTTAGACAGTGGATATTAAGGGATTTTATACTCACAGTGGGCTTCATAGAATTTTAGAGTTGGAAGGGACCACAAAATCCAACAACTCCCAATGATTGGCTACCCAGCCTGTGTGGACTCTTCTCCAGAGAAGGAGAGTCCATCACACTCTGAGCCAGCCAGTTTCACAGTTGCATGGCTCTTACCATCAAGAAGTTCTTCCTGATACTCTGTAGAACCTCTTTTCCAGCAGTTCCTGAATCCATTGCTCTGTGTCCCAATCTCCATGATAGCAGGAAATAAACCTACTCCAATATGACATCCTTTCAAATATTTAACTATAACTATCATGCTACCACTTAATCTACTCTTTTCCAGTCTAAAAATACCCAATCTCACATGCTCTAAATCTCTGAACATGTTGAAACAGTGTTTAGCACAGGGGTCCTCAAACTAAGGCCCGGGGGCCGGATATGGCCCTCCAAGGTCATTTACCCGGCCCTCACTCAGGGTCAACCTAAGTCTGAAATGACTTGAAAGCACACAACAATAACAACAATCCTATCTCATCAGAAAAAAAGCAGGCTCACACTTCCCATTTAAATACTAATAAGTTTATATTTGTTAAAACTGTTCTTAATTTTAGTTATTGTATTGTTTTAAAGTGTTTTTTTCATGACAAATAAGGTATGTGCAGTGTGCATTGGAATTCATTCATGTTTTTTTTTTTAAATTATAATTCGGCCCTCTAACAGTTTGAGGGACTGTGACCTGGCCCCCTGTTTAAAAAGTTTAAGGATCCCTGGTTTAGCATAACACATCACACATCACTATTCTATCCTCTGAGCCAATTTGCTCTTGGAGTTACACTGGAATGTGAAAAATCCAGGTTCTCACTTAGCCCTGAGTGGCATCATTCATTTCTGCCCTATTTGGTATCATAGGTCTGTTGCAACAACAATTTCAAGATAAGAACTATATAAGCTTCAATGAGCTCACTAAAGGATAGACAGGATTTTCCAATTTTTAAATTTTAGTTGTTTCATGCCTTTCATCCAATATGGACCCAAAGCAGTTTACAATAAACATTGTGTGTGTGTGTGTTATTTATGTAACACCCCCCGCAATAAATAAATCCCAACATGTGAAAAAATGTGCAAGACTTATACTCTTTCCAAGCAGAGAAAAATCTTATGATATTTTTCATTGTGAACATGAGCCATTCAAGCATTTGCAACCTTATGTAAGAATGATGCAGATTGCCATGGATAATATTCATGGTTTAAGATGTAAACAATAGGAAAAGGTTCCTACAGGTTTTTTTTTCTAAATTACCCTTTTCTGGTATGAATATGCCAGTTTTTACATATGCGTGCATAAACTTTGTATCATGTAATGCAATTCATATCAGTGGTTTAGACAACAAAACACTTTTGGTAAAGTAAATTACATTGACTTCCTAACTCCAAAACTGGTTGAAGCATGCATGATAAATACTGAAGGTGCCAAGTTCAAAATTTGGCTACTACTTTATGCTGTGCTACAATCTGCTAGACCTCCTGCTAGTGGCTTTTTAAATCATTCTCTTCCCTGTTTGTCAATCAGGGCTATTATGTTCTGGTTCCCCCCCCCCCACACACACACCATTTTTATAAGCTTTAATACGTGCATGTTTTGTTGTACATGACCCCAGGCATACAATCGAATATTAGGTGATTTTGCTGTATACTTTAATTCTATTGGTCTTTGGTGTTGATTCATATCTTGGTTTCTGAAATTAAGCCATCAGGGACCCCAGGGCTGTATGGGGTCATTGTCCACACAAACATAAATTCTGTTCTACATCTCCATCAAATGTCCCTTTAGTTCATTTTTTTGCAGTTACATAAAATTTCACTTGAGCAATTAAAAATATTGCTTAGGCATGCAAAGAAAAGGAGGCAGACAGTGTTACCAAGGGAACGTGAACCCAGCAAATATAACAGTTCTAGATATTCTGTGCTTCTTCCTTGCAATGCCAGAAATTTGAGAAATGAATGAAAATTTCATCAGAAACAGAATTCTCACTTTCAGGTAATGCTTTTATTTCCACCACCCCATAGCTAAATTCCTAAGGAATCTTTAATAAGTCTGATTTATTACAAAAAAATAAATAGTGGTAGCAAGTTGGGGTAGAGAGAAGAAGCAGGGTGCAATGCAGTAGAATGATTGATGGAGAATGGCTGGCAAGAACAGAACTGCCAAAGCTAGACTCTCCACACAGGAAAGTATAGGTTTTCCCTTCTTGTACACAAAAGAAGCACAAATAATCAACAGGAGGAGCAAGGATTGTTTTATTCCTGCCTGAAGTCTGAGGATATAGAGCAAATTGTGAAATAAGTAAGAATTCTCCATAAATGTCATACATATTGTTGATGCACTATGTAGGAAGTGGCATCAAGTGGAAAATACTACAGACATGAAGGAAGGCATTGGAGAATAGGTTGTTTGGTTGTGGGATATTTTGCTTGCTTTGCCTCACTACCATTATATAACCCTGGGAAAACTGCAACTGCTAACATACAGCACTAACAAAGCGGTCCTAACTACATTTTATTGCATATTTTTGCAACAAATGGCAAATGTATTTTCTAGAATGTCAGGGAAGGATATGCATCTTCTAATAATGAAGTCTGTGGAAAGATTTTTGTAACTTGGAGTGGGTCAAAGCTGAATTTCTCTGAAAGTTTTTATATATCATGTCATTTCTATTCTCCCAGTATGGAGCAATAGATTTCCATATGAAAAAGGAAACCCATTTCTTTGAGTGTAAACAAATTTCATTTTTATTGCTATTTATTCAGTAATGCTGCTTGGCCCCCACTGTTTTATGACATGACAGGATTTGAAATGAGTCTTGAGAATGAAAAAGAAGGTGTCATGGTCTTTGCTTGTTTTGCATAGGAAAAAATTGTATTTAGGAAAGTCAATATAAAGCAAAAGCAGAAAAATGTGACAATATGGAGATCTAGCTCATGTAAACATGACTCATAAGAAGGTTCACCAACAGCATGACAGGTTTGGAAATGGCTGTCAGATTTTTATTGAAGAAAGATTTGAAGAGTCAGAAATATAAATCCTGGTATTAAGAAAAGGTGTGAATTATGGTAACAACCTATTTAGTACTTTTGTCATAAAATAGAATTGTATCCTTATTTAAGCAAAAGTTTATATTCTTTTGATGTCTATGTATCAAACTAGGAGATACACAATAAACTTTCATTTCTCTTAAATTTAGTGATGAGCTGAGACTCTAAGGACCATATCACATTGGCAGATTTCTCCATCATAAAACAGTTCACTGGTGCAGTCAGCACAGAGCCAGCTAGATCCCATCACATGATGCACAGCGACTTCCGGTGGGGTGCCATGCTGGCTGTATTGGTGAACTGTTCTAGGACAGGAAATTTTGAACACAGGAGACTACCTGTATTCAGATAGGAAATGCTGGGAACAGGACAGGGTGGCCAAACAGCTATGATGGCCAAGCAGGTGATGTGGGCTATGTGGGATGACAGATTTGCCCCACTGTCCCATGATTTGCCCCACTGCTCTACAGATTCCCCACATCAAGGACATCCACATGATGAGGTCCTAAAATTGGTACTAGTGACCTGCAGAGCAGAAGATGGGTGAAGGGAACATGAATGCCTGATGAGTCCTGGGCACTGCACATTGTGAAAATGTATTCAATGCACAGGGTTGGATGTTTCTAGATCACATTTTTTCTGCTACATTTTGCCATATTATGTGTTAATAAGCTCCTAGATAAAAATGGGAATGATTTTGGATGGATCTCTGATTGTATAGTATAATAAGAAACTGCATGACCTTTAAAGTACCCAAGGGTACGGTGTGGAGAACTTATTAGGTAACATTAATAATCATGAATAAAGAATCCCATATGCTTTTAGGTCTTGTGAACTTCAAGAAGAGACTACATTTCCATCTGGAGTTTTTGAAGTCCTTCTATATGCCTGCTATATTTCATCAAGTACAAGATAATTCCATCTAGTAATAATCAGGTTTCCAAAAAATATATCTACACTTTGCCTCGGGAGCTTCTAGATGCAGCTATAGCACAGTTATTTTTTTCAGGCCCAATAATCATTTTGTGATGATTGATTATTGGTGAGACTACTAAAGTCCAACTGATGACTGAAAAGTTGATCCACGTATCCTTATTGAATCTGAAGTGGACAACAACTTTTGGCCCACCATGGCATAACAACAATGAAATATGTAGCACTGGGATATTGGAACCCATAAAACCCATCACAGATTCCAGTCAATCCTCTGACAACACTGAAAAGTGTTTACCATCAGATGATATATGTTCCTGCCTGAAATAGCCGTAGTATACTTTCTCTTCACTTTCAAAAAATGAGAATGGGCTGTGCTCAGTAATATATATTTAGCATGCAGGTTTAAACTCTGACCTCACTAATACAAAGACTGTAAATAACATGATATACTCGTAGAAGACATCGGTCTGAGATCCCAAAGAGCCACTGCCAGGCAGAATAGACCAGAACTTAGAAAAGTTTTTTTTTCTAATTGCAATTCTCAAACTCTAGTTGCTGATTAGGGAATTTTTCAACATCTTGAACAGCCTATATATATATATATATATATATATATATGTAGATAGATAGATAGAGAGAGAGAGAGAGAGAGGCTGTTCCAGATGTTGAAAAGCAGCCAGAGCCCCCAAGAAAGCCGGGACATGAAATGGAACAAGGTTTACCCCGAATGCACATGTCTACTATTTATGCCCCATCTTCTTTTCCCCAAGCTTTTTTGTTCTTCTCTTCCTAGGCTACCAGGTTTTATTATATACTAGCTTGGGGACCCGGCGTTGCCCGGGTTATTAGAGAAAGTGGGTAATGGCGGTTCTGTATGCCAAGTTTGGACTTTATTGGTCTTTGGATAATGGCAGCATTATTTTCAGGAAGTGAGTGAAGGTACCTGAAGTCCCATCATCCATGGGCCATCCTCCTACAAACAGCAGCAGGATATAGAGTGGGTCATGGGGGCTCTGTGTGCCAAGTTTGGTCTTTATCAGTCATTAGATGAGGGTGGCAGTGGTGTCAGTAAGTGAGTGAAGGTACTGCAAGTCCCATCATCCATTGTCAAATTCTTCCAAACCGCACCAGGATGTAGAGTGGGTCATGCTGGGTCTCTGTGTAAATTGTGGTCCTGATCCATCATTGTTGTCAGTTGTAATGGTCTTAGGAAGGGAGTGCAGGTATTGCAAGTCCCATCGTCCATGGTGCACCCTCCTTCAAACTGCACCTGGATGTAGAGTGCGTCATGGAGACTCAGTGTGCCAAGTTTGGTCTTTATCGGTAATTGGATGAGCGTTGCAGTGGTCTCAGGAATTGCGCAAAAGTACTGCAAGTCTCATAATCCATGGTCTATCCCCAGCCAAACACACACCAGGAGGTAAAGTGGGTCATGAGAGGTCTATGTGGCAAGTTTGGTCCTGATCAGACATTGGATGAGGTTAACAGCGGTCTCAGAATGTGAGTGATGGTACTGTAAGTCCCATCATCCAAAGTCGATCCTCCTTCAAACTGCAGCAGGATGCAGAGTGGGTCATGGGGGCTCTGTGTGCCAAGTTTGATCTTGATCAGACATTAGATGAGGGTTGCAGCTGTCTTGGGAAGGGAGTGGTGGTACTTCAAGTCCCATCATCCATGGTCTGTCCTCCTCAAAAGTGCACCAGGATGTAGAGTGGGTCATGGGGACTCTGTGTGCCAAGTTTGGTCTTGATCAGTCATTGGCAAGGATCTCAGTGGTCTCAGTAAGTGAGTGAAGTGACTGCAAGTCCCATCATCCATTTTCAAATTCTTCCAAACCGCACCAGGATGTAGAGTGGATTATGCGGGCTCTCTGTGTAAATTGTGGTCCTGATCCATCATTGTTGGCAGTTATAATGGTCTTAGGTAGGGAGTGCAGGTATTGCAAGTCCCATTGTCCATGGTGCATCCTCCTTCAAACTGCACCTGAATGTAGAGTGCGTCATGGAGACTCAGTGTGCCAAGTTTGGTATTTTTTGGTAATTGGATGAGGGTTGCAGTGGTCTGAAGAATGAGCAATGGTACTGCAAGTCCCATAATCCACGGTCCATCCCCAGCCAAACCACACCAGGACGTAAAGTGGGCCATGAGAGGTCTCTGTGCGAAGTTTGGTCCTGATCAGTCATTGGATAAGGTTAACAGCGGTCTCAGAATGTGAGTGGTGGTACTGCAAGTCCCATCATCCATGGTTCATCCTCCTCCAAACTGCAGTAGGATGTAGAGTGGGTGATGGGGGCTCTGTGTGCCTATTTCGGTCTGTATTGGGAGTGTTCTGACTCAGCCCCCGGCCTTTCCTTTCCTCTCTTTTTCATCTCGGAATGTTGGATTTGAGGCTGGCCAATCAGAGACCATATGCAAATTTCCTTCTGTCATGCACCGTTTCTGCCATGAACCCTCTTCTCCACCAGGGGCTCCTATTGAAGCTGCCCAATCAGAGACCATATGCAAATAGCACCACAGCGGCAGCCAATCAGAACGCTGGCACATACACTTCCGCCCTCCACAATTCCTCTGTCCTATACAAACAAACACTCTTCTTTATTATATACTAGCTTGGGGACCCGGCGTTGCCTGGGTTATTAGAGAAAGTGGGTAATGGCGGTTCTGTATGCCAAGTTTGGTCTTTATTGGTCTTTGGATAATGGCAGCATTATTTTCAGGAAGTGAGTGAAGGTACTAAGTCCCATCATCCATGGGCCATCCTCCTACAAACAGCAGCAGGATATAGAGTGGGTCATGGGGGCTCTGTGTGCCAAGTTTGGTCTTTATCAGTTATTAGATGAGGGTGGCAGTGGTGTCAGTAAGTGAGTGAAGGTACTGCAAGTCCCATCATCCAAAGTCCATCCCCTTTCAAACTGCAGCAGGATGTAGAGTGGATCATGGGGGCTCTGTGTGCCAAGTGTGGTCTTGATTGGTCATTAGAAGAGGGTTGCAGCAATCTTTGGAAAGGAGTGGAGGTACTTGAACTCCCATCATCCATGGTCTGTCCTCCTCCAAACTGCAGCAGGATGTAGAGTGGGTCATTGGAGCTCCATGTGGCAAGTTTAGTCTTGATTAGTCATTGGCGAGGGTCTCGGTCTCAGGAAGTGAGCAAAGGTACTGCAAGTCCCATCATCCATCTCCAAATTTTTCCAAACAACACCAGGTCGTAAAGTGGGTCATGAGAGGTCTATGTGCCAAGTTTGGTCTTGATCCGTCATTGGATGAGGTTTGCAGAGGTCTCAGAATGTGAGTGAAGGTATTGGAAGTTCCATCATCCATGGTCCACCCTTCTCCAAAACTGCAGCAGGATGTAGAGTGGGTCATGGGGGCTCTGTGTGCCAACGTTGGTCTTGATTGGTCATTAGATGAGTTTTGCAGCAGTCTTGGGTAGTGGAGGTACTTGAAGTCCCATCATCCATTGTCAAATTCTTCCAAACCGCACCAGGATGTAGAGTGAGTTATGCAGGCTCTCTGTGTAAATTGTGGTCCTGATCCATCATCGTTGGCAGTTGTAATGGTCTTAGGACGGGAGTCCAGGTATTGCAAGTCCCATCGTCCATGGTGCATCCTCCTTCAAACTGCACCTGGATGTAGAGTGCGTCATGGAGACTCAGTGTGCCAAGTTTGGTATTTATTGGTAATTGGATGAGGGTTGCAGTGGTCTGAAGAACTGAGCAATGGTACTGCAAGTCCCATAATCCACAGTCCATCCCCGGCCAAACCACACCAGGACGTACAGTGGGTCATGAGAGGTCTCTGTGCGAAGTTTGGTCCTGATCAGTCATTGGATAAGGTTAACAGCGGTCTCAGAATGTGAGTGGTGGTACTGCAAGTCCCATCACCCATGGTTCATCCTCCTCCAAACTGCAGTAGGATGTAGAGTGGGTGATGGGGGCTCTGTGTGCCTATTTCGGTCTGTATTGGGAGTGTTCTGACCCAGCCCCCTTTGGCCTTTCCTTTCCTCTCTTTCTCATCTCGGAATGTTGGATTTGAGGCTGGCCAATCAGAGACCATATGCAAATTTCCTTCTGTCATGCCCCGTTTCTGCCATGAACCCTCTTCTCCACCAGGGGCTCCTATTGAAGCTGGCCAATCAGAGACCATATGCAAATAGCACCACAGCGGCAGCCAATCAGAACGCTGGCACATACACTTCCGCCCTCCACAATTCCTCTGTCCTTCCCATACAAACAAACACTCTTCTTTATTATATATACAGATATATAGATTTACATTTTCCCCTTCATTCTGATTTTAGGGCCTTTTTTCCCTCTTCCTTTGAAGTTGAAGTCCTTGTAAGTTCATGAACAGCAATATATATATTGGGTTAGATCAGGGGTCCCCAAACTTTTTAAACAGGGGGCCAGATTACTGTCCCTCAGACCATTGGAGGGCCGGAATATATATATATATATATATATATATATATATATATATATATATATATATATTAAAGTGACCAAATTCCTATGCACACTGCACATGTCTTATTTTGCTACTGTTATGAATCGTAATGTAAATATCTGATATGCAGGATGTATTTTTTTTGTTACAATCTGAACATAAAGCATAGTGATTAATCACAAAAACATAAATATAGGAAATAAATCGATATAAATAAAATGTAACATTTGTTTGTGGGATTAACAGGACTCAAAATCCACTGGACACCTAACAACCCAATGTATGTCCTTCACTAAAAAAAATGATTTTGTCATTTGGGAGTTGTAGTTGCTGGGATTTATAGTTCAGCTATAATCAAAGAGCATTCTGAACCTCACCAAGGATGGAATTGAACCAAACTTGGCACACAGTTCTCCCATGACCAAGAGAAAATACTGGAAGGGTTTGGTGAGCAGTGTCCTTTGGTTTTGGCATTGTAGTTCACCTACATCCAAAGATCACTGTGGACTCAAACAATGATGGATCTGGACCAAACTCTAAGAACACTCAATATGTCAAAATGTGAACACTGGTGGGGTTTGGGGAAAATGGAATCTTGGCATTTGTAGATGCTGGGATTTGTAGTTCACCTACAATCACAGAGCATTCTGAACCCCACCAACGATAGAATTGGGCCAAACCTCCCACACAGAACAGCCATGTGGGCCACAGCAACGCATGGCAGGGGATGGCTAGTGCGAGCGTCTGGCTCGCACAAGGGGCTGCGCGAGGTAGGTAAGGGGAAGGCGGGGGGAAAGGGCAGGCAGCGCGGCTTCGGTGCAGCGCCGCCTGTCCCTTCCCCGGGCCGAGCCTGCCTTCCCCTGGCTTCCTGAAGCCCGGGGAAGGGACAGGCGGCGCTGCACCGAAGCCGTGCCGCCTGCCCCTTCCCCCCGCCTTCCCTGGCTTCAGGAAGCCAGAGGAAGGTAGGCTCGGCCCCGGGAAGGGACAGGCGGCGGTGCACCGAAGCCGCGCCGCCTGCCGCTCCCCCCCCCTTCCCCTGGCTTCAGGAAGCCAGGGGAAGGCGGGGGGGGGAGGGGCAGGCGGCGCGGCTTCGGTGCAGCGCCGCCTGTCTCCTCCCCGGGCCGAGCCTGCCTTCCTCTGGCTTCAGGAAGCCAGGGGAAGGCAGGCTCGGCCGGGGGAAGGGACAGGCGGCGCTGCACCGAAGCCGCGCCGCCTGCCGCTTCCCTCCCCCTCCCCCCCGCCTTCCCCTGGCTTCCTGAAGCCAGGGGAAGGCGGGGGGAAGGGGCAGGTGGCGCGGCTTCGGTGCAGCGCCGCCTGTCCCTTCCCCGGGCCGAGCCTGCCTTCTGAAGAGCAGAGTGGCCGGAGCAGAGGGTTCCCGCTATTGGCGGAGCGACGCCGGGTGGGCGTGGCCAGGCCAGGCCATGCCGCGCGGGCCGGAGAAATGCCCTCGGCGGGCCGCATACGGCCCGCGGGCCGTAGTTTGGGGACCCCTGGGTTAGATGGATAATTACTTTTATATAATATTTTAATGTTCTCCATGCTGTGGTTCAGATTGCATATCTTATGTAGGGTTAGTAACTGTTTTCTTAATGTAGAAAACAGATGGAACTGTATGGATGTTTGATTAAAGTTGGTGCAACTGTGTGAAGGTTTGCAACATTCATGAATAATGAATAGTAAGACATTTTTCCACTGAAAGCTTATGACAAAAGGATATATGTTGAACAAAGTCATGCCATAAACCACTGATATAAAGAATGATGAGCCCAAACATGAGGTCAAGGGAAAGAGAAAAGAGAACTTAAGCCAATTTTTCATTTTACATGGGGTTATTATTCAAACTTCTAATTTCCAAGCATTGGCAGCAAGGGGGAAAATCCTTCTATATTAATGATCCGGGTAAAATTAATGAGATGGTAATAAAATCATCATCAATAAGGGACTTGAATGAAAAGCATCAGACCTGGAATGAGTTGGAGGATTTATTTGAGACATATGAATTGATGGCCATTGAACTGTCTGGAGCCTTGATGAAATGCTTTTCACTATATTGGAAAAAGGCCGCTTGGACAAAAGGAATTTAACAAAAAGGAACTGCATTAATGGGAAACCATAGAAGTTCTAAATTATAAGGGAACACTCAATATCATCCTCACTCAACTGCCTGTTGCCATTGCTATTGGAAAATCTACAGGATATTGTTAGTTGGGGAGATAGGGAAAGCAAGAGGCATATAAGTTTCTATTTTTTTAAAAAAAATGCTGGAAAATTTTAAAAGCAAGTGGTATTAATTTTTTCTAAGTCGTTTGGTCCACTGGTATGAATGACTGAAGAACTCTCATATGCATTGATATGTGCCTAAAGATACTAGATTCTTCCTGAACTCGGAAGCTAAGAAGGGTCAATCCTGACTAGTACTTAGATGAGAGACAATGAATGAATAACGGGCTACATTTCAGAGGAAGACACTGACAAAACAACCTTGAAATATGCCTTGCTTAAGAAAACCCAATGAAATTAATAGGGCCACCATATGTCAACACGGTTGACTTGAAAGCACAAACACATACATAGTAATTTTGAACTTCTGTGTTAGTTGATCAGCATTTTAAATAATATTGTAAGCTATCTGGAGATTCTGAGATAACAGCGATAAACTTCTGTAATGAGATTGGAGCAGCTGTAGATATCCTAAAATATAGAAGTAAGGCACCCACTAGCAAACATCCAATGGCCTCATAGGTTTTGATCTGTCTTTTCAAGGAGAGTGTGTGTGTGGTAAGGTAGGCAGGCAGGCCCAGAAAGTGTGCACTTTCTTACACTAGAGTAGAAACAGCAGGTGCCAGGTAAGAAGAATGCATGCCAGGAAGGGGATCCAGTGCGTGGGAAGCCCCCCTCTCCATAATGGTCTGATTTTGAGACCCCAAAACAAAAGAACCGAAAACAACCCTCCCAATTTTGGTAGGCTTACACAAAAAAGAGTCAGAGCCCCCAACGAAAGCCAGGACATGAAATGGAACAAGGTTTACCCCGAATGCACATGTCTACTATTTATGCCCCATCTTCTTTTCCCCAAGCTTTTTCGTTCTTCTCTTTCTAGGCTACCAGGTTTTATTATATATTTACATTTTCCCCTTTACTCTGATTTTAGGGCCTTTTTTTCCTCTGCCTTTGAAGTTGAAGTCTTTGTAAGTTCATGAACAGCAATATATTTCCCATCACCTACATTAGATTGATATTGGCTGCTGACAATTAAGTACAAAATAGCATGTCTGTACTGATTCAGTATCTCATTCAAAATGCTTGGGATCAGAAATGTTTGGGATTTTGGTTCCCCCCCCCCCCCAAGATTTTAGAACAGCTTTATTGTACATAATGAGATATCTTAGAGATGGGTCCCACATCTCAAAGGAGAGGCACTGAGAATTAACAGTAGGCAAAATCCCTATTCAATAATTTTTGGTATGGTGAAAATCTTTACAAATTTCTTTCTCAAATATGAGAATAAACAATGTAGCTATACTTATCTTTCCTATAAGAAAGTAGTGAAAACTTATTCTGGTTGTGTGTTGATTTGTTATGTTTTCTTTGCACAGAAAATAACATTTTCCCCTCAGAGAATGCAATTGTCTTTGAGAAAAAATAGCATTTTAATGAAATATGATAGAAATACAATTTATGGGCAAGAATTTATTTTCTTTATAGAAAATGACTTTTTTCTGCACAAAAAGATCCTTTGTTTTTATGCAGCATAAATGACAAACTGCAAAGATCCTTTGACTCTTGAGAAAGTAATTATTCTTCCCATCCCTTGAATATTCTTTCTAGATACTTGCACTCTTAGAGTAGGAGAAAATGCAGATAGAGAATGCATCCCTGCCTCATAAACTCAGAGGTTTCCCAATCATTTTTTTTGTGTGTGTATTCTTGCCACTGTGTTTCAATTAAAATCGGTTGTCAACAGACTGTGTTAATTTAGAAGAGAAAAAGAAGAATTAATAAAAAAGAACAAAAGGCAGGTCACATGAAGCAATGAACAGGGAATGGATTAAGCCAAGGCAAAATCCTGGAAGGAGGAGGCAAAGCATAAGCAAGGTCGGGGAAATTGCTGTGTTGAATATTTGAGCTTGTAAACTAGGGAAATAACTATATAAATTGGCACAGAGAGGACTTCCAAGTGGAATGATTTTCAACTGTCAAGATGTGACTGCTCATTGCTCAATAAGTTGATGAAATCTTTATCAGCCCTGTCATTCAAAACTGCTGCTGAACTAAACTGCTCTACATTTACCAATTTTCCTATGTGTATCTTCACCCAATTGTTCTTTGACATGGCCCAGCCAAATATGTATTTCCAGAAATGTTACATGGGTAAATTCCTTTAAAAATCATTTTCAGAGTACAGATAGTATGTCCTCACAGTTTTGAAGTTCCCTTTTAGGGCAGGATGTCTTTGATATCTGAAAGGAGTCACACACATCAGCTCCCACCTGCATTTTGAAGTGGTACAATCCCAGAAGGCCTGTAGCATCTGAGAAATCTGAATCATGAATTTTTGGCTTACAGCCATTGTGTGGGAAGCTGCTGCCTGGCAGTGCAGAAACAAGAGTAGCTTAGAAGCAGGTGGCAAAACACTTCACACTTTGCAGCACATCTTTTATAAATGGTTCTCTTTCTTAAGCTGCTTTTCAAGAGATTAACTCATACTTGATCATGAGAGTTTTTAAATAAGCATTGGCTGGTGGAATGCACCTCAGCCCAGGGGCCCCAGAAACAGCACTTAGCACAGTGGTTCTCAACATGTGAGTCACCAGATGTTTTGGCTTTCAACTTCCAGAAATCCTAACAGCTGGTAAACTGACTGGAATTTCTATGAGTTGTAGGCCAAAATACATGGGATCCCACAGGTTGAGAACTACTGTCTTAGGAGTTGGCTTGGCGGCCAGGAATAGTTTGAGTAGAGTCCATTGTTTAGGGGCCCTTTTCTACCACTTGCTGTGGATGGCATCAATGGAAGGGGTGGGACAAAGGTGTTCCCTGCTGTAAGCCATTTGCTGGATCATTTTTCAGTAATAAATCTTATCTTTGACACTAGTATGAATTAGGACTAAAGTCTGGGGAGTCCTAGAATTACATTCAGTTCAGATCAGAGGTCTGAGGCTTTTACCTGATGATATGATCTTGAGATTAGTTATGACTTTTCCATAAAATCTGGAAGCATCTAATTATAAACAACTGGTCACTTATAACTCAGTTCTTTTCCCTAATATCTAGTGTATAAATAAGTTACACTACAATTGTAAAATTGAATTGGATCACTTGCAATATAACAGTACTTTTAATGTTATTTTATACTTTCAGGGACATGACATTAAACAATGGAAGAGAAATATACAATAAGTGTTAGCTTATAGAATCATGGAGGTGGAATAGACCACAAGCTCTGTCTAGTCCAGACATCTTCAAACTCTGGACCTAAACTGTGGACCTAAAGCTGTTTGAGCCTCCAATTCCAGAATTCCTGACCATTGAACAAATTGGCTAGGGATTCTGGGAGTTGGAGGCCAAAACAGCTGCAGGGCTGGTGTTTGAGAGTGTCTGATCTAGTCCAACCTCTTACCATGCAGGAGTACACAGGTAAAGTACTAGAACAATTGTATTCATTAGCCAGTTGACCTTATCAAAAACAGACAGTGCAAACGCAACATACAACATACATCTAGTCCTCTTCAAATAAAATGCAAATATACCGGTTGAAACCATTGTAGCTTAGCCATAGATATGTGCATCAACTATCCTTGTCTCCCCTACACTGGACCCCAATCTGATCTCCCTTTAGCAGCTTTAAACAAATAAAGGGCATTTTTTGTTGTAAGAATTGAGTTGTTACCAGCCAACAAAAATGAGGTTTTGGCTGCTGCATCCCAGTTTGTTTTATTGCAAATAAAAGGCCATAAGTATTGTTTTCTTTCTTTTTCATATAGATTGCAGTGATGTAAAGTGTGGTTCAGATTTTTGACTTCGGAGGCGCCACATAGTCTTTCTTCATGTGTGATATGATTGAATCTGCCGTGTCTCTCCATGGACTCAATTTGTTCAAATCTTGCTCTGGTAAAAGCAATTCTTAGGTGTCTTGGCATATCAGCTTTTAGATTTGTAATCCACAGATGCAGAGGAACCTTGTTAATTGTTCTGACCAGGAAGCTTGGTTTTGACCATTAGGTTGTTCTAAAAAGCACAATTTTGAAAGTCTATTATTTTTGAGATTTTTTATTTTAAACCAGAAATTAAAGGCCCTGATTTTGGCGAGTCTTTTGATAGAATATATTTCTAGCTCTGCTCTGACTATAGCAGAGCTAGAAACGTCAACACCACATATCTGTCTTAGAAATGTTGATTGTGTTTGTTCAGTATTGGTAATTTGCTTAGGCCCCAGATTTCAGCTCCATATAATATCATGGGGACAATTTTTGCTTTGTAAACTTTAATTATTGGAGATAAAGATCCAGGATATCTATGGGATAGCAATCTTGTCAGTAGAGGCAATATAAATCAGACTGTGAATTAAAAGAGATCTAGTGATCCTCTGGGACTTTGCTAGATTGCAGCCAGTTTGTCTGGTGTCTGCAGCACTTTACAGCAATCTAGATCGCTTCAATCCACTTTCTTCTCTGGATTAAATGGGACATGGGAGCAGCCTGGGGATTCCAAAACATTATGAGTTGATCTTATTACATTTTCTCCCATGGCTGGTATGGGTTTTATGCTGAACTTTTCTGCCACTCTCAACACATGTGCTTCACAGAAAGACAAAGCTACACAAAAGGAGTGCAGTTTAGCCAATTTGATCTAAGTCCACCCATAAACCAAGGGTTGTATTCTGAGGCCTCACATGTGTCTTTGCCCTCAACCCTGACCATGCTATATTGTTTCCCCGAGACTCCCACACATACAGTTCATTCTAGGGACACCATTTAGAAGATCTTCCAGCCCACAAGACTTATTAGCCCTGTGCACTCATTAGGATTACACTATAAACCACACCAGGGCTGGGGGTGGGAAATGGTCTCGCTATGAATTTGCCACCACCAGGCAATTCTATAGTGTATTTCCACTGGGTTTTACTATAGAGTTGTGTTGCAAAATCTAGCAAATTCCTAGATTAGATATCTGTATTAGAGTTTTTATAACATGACTCTATGGCATGCTGGAATCATAAGTGAGGTAATTTAGTGGCATACAGTCATATCTGCAGTTTCTCATTATTTTGGTCTGGCTACTTACCCCCCACCGATATGGGGATCTTATTGTACTCTATTTTAATTTGTTATTGTTCTGTTTTTAATTGTATTTTGCCTTGGGCTTGGCCCCATGTAAGCCGCCCCGAGTCTCTTCGGAGAAATGGAGGAGGGGTACAAAAATAAAGTTATTCTTCTTCTTCTAGTTGTCTATGCAAATTATGTATTGCAATTAGGACTCTGGGAAAATGAGTCTTTAGAACTTGCAACTATAACATTGTACATGAAAACAGAGTAACACAATAATTAGGCAACTGGCAATTCATTTAGCGAATGCAGATCTGATAACTGGTTTTTTTCTACTGATTCAAGAAACACATTTAAAGGATAAATGATTCTCCAAAGGCATGTGTATCCATATAGAAAATTACAGATAGATATCTTTTTAAGTGCACTGATTTTTTATGAGAAAGAGGAGGATTCAGATTTGTTTACAAATTGTGCTGATGAATAAAGCTTTGTCTTTTTAAAGTTAAAGCTTTGAGGTGCCAATCAGAAGAGAGAATTTTCTTGATAAGGAAGAATTTCCCTGAAGACACCTTCACTTTAGATATTTGCAGAGCACATTTGCAAAGAGTGTTTACTTTTAATTAGGGGAATTGCTCTGTAACTGGAAATTGTCTCTTTTGAAATCTCTATTGTTTCAGGGAAGGGGAAAATCTTGTATCAGCAAATATGTTAGAAAGCATTTTTTCCAGCAAAAAGAATATCTCAGATAAACTAATCCAAATGATTATTATCCTCTGAGAACATAACTTCTTGATAAGTGGAAAAGAAATATATTTCATTGAGAAGTGTGTGCGGGTACATAAACAAGATGAGATACTTGTATTAGTAACAAATAGGGATAGCAAAAATCATTATTGATAGGGTGAGGAGGTTTCAATGCATACACAAACATTTAAAATGTAACAGTGAACACAAGTGGAAGCTTTCCGTAATGAAGTCTTGATTTCCTCTCTTAGTTCTTTTTACATATTTCCCAAAACTCACTCATATAAAGGAAAATATTTCTCATAGAAACATAGACTTGGAAGAAACACTCGTATATATCTAATCCACTGTCAAGGTACAGACACCACAAAGTCAGTCCCAAGTGCAAAGTAACAACAGTGTATTGAAGGTACAGCTCAAAAGAATCAAAAATGCTTAACAGCAGCAAAATAGTATTCCAAAACGAAACACAGACCAACTGGTCAAAAAGGAGGCAAATCAGAGAGTCCCAAAGTCCTAAAAATCCCAACCCACTAACCAAAAAACACAGCAAAGGAAAGGACACTCGCTATCATTTCAGCGAGCACATTCCAGGGTGTACCAAAGTCGTAGTCAAGCCAGTCAAGGGGTCATCCACAGCAAACAGGATACCATAGCAGCAGCGTCAAACATCCAATCCAAGGTCAGAGAAGAAGAGCAAAGGCGATGTCCAGAAGCAATCCAAGATCCATGCCAAAACAGTAGCAGAGGGTCCACGAAGTTCAGGAATCACAACCTAGCATAGCAGGCAACTGAGCAAACACTTTGCCAGTTACAAAGTCCCTATTGCAACCAATCCACCTTATATTACAAGCTTTCCTCTGAGCTGCAATGAGACAACGCCCCATCCTCAGCTGCTCCTGCATTCTCCTCCATACTAGAATCAGACAATACCCCACGCTCAACTGCCAGTTGTGCTGCCAGAGCTGCTCTTTGCCTTGCCTGCCAAGAGGTCCTTCTCCTGCTTCTACTTACATCTTCCCAAACAGTAGACGAATAATCCTCCCTCCAAGTTTCATCCCCAGCAAACCCTCTGAATGTGTCACTACTTGTAGGCTCCTCACATAATTCTCTCACTTCTGCTACTTTAGTCCAATCCATCTCATCCCCAACCCCATCAGTGTCACTCCCAGCACTTCTCATAGAATCTGCTTCATTGCCAAACCCATCATCCCCATCAAAACCTTCAAAAGACTCTTCATCAGTGGGTTCAGTAAGTATTTGCCGAATTCTCTTCTGCTGTTGCTCTTCAATAGATTCTTCCTCCCAAGTAGACCTTTTTGCCTGCCTAGTCTCCAACTCCCTGTTGTTACTATGATGCAGACACTCATCCACAACAACCCCCTTAGCTCAATGTTAGGGACATGAAAAATTTGACAACAGGAAAAAATTTCTGAAGGTCACCTAGTGGCTTTTGATATGGCTGTTGACATTGACACTAATCTGTTGCACAGTGTGGACCCTCTAGAAGATGCTTTAGTTGAACTTCATAACAAGGAAAATCAGCCTGTTTAACAAGTCTTGCAAATGGTGATTTTTGTTTGATTTTTGTACTTATTTTATAAACCATACCTGGGGTCACATAAGAATTTATTGGGTGGAACAGGGTCATCAGTGGAAAAGGTTTGAGAAGACCTGATCTAGTCCAACTTCTAGCAGGAATTTAGTACAAAGGCATCCCTGACAAGTTGCCTGTGTTTGAAAAGAGACAATACATTCCACTTGTCATATAGCTCTAACCAGCAGGACACCCTTCCAAATGTTTGTTCAGAAATCTCTTGTTTCGGTTTTGAAATATAACTCAGTTCTCACATCAAATTCTAAGCATAATTTTCAACTTCTTGATTTCACTGAGAAGTACTGATAAGTCTCATTTTTATTTATATGTCTAGTAGACTAAGTTTTTTTAAAAACTCAGAATTCTCGTAATAGAAGCACTCAGAATCCTCTTAATAGAAGCACAGATCTAAAAGTGTTATGGGTTTAAAAGTTGGTACACAAACACACCTTGCTTCTGCTTCCATCCTACCTCTACAAGAGGAAATTTTCACAAAAGAGGTAGCAATGAAATAATGAAACAGTGTAGTGGCTTACTTGAATGCCTCAGCATTTATGAACTTAATTGATTATAAGTGGTAACTGTTGCTAATTTAAAGATTAATTGTTAACATAAATGCATCAATTTTAAAATGCGACACTTTTACAGCATAGTATTTAATCCAGAATAAAGCAGCATCCACTTGACTCTTTAATCTGTTGAATCATTATTCCCAAATGGGATGCCTAGAATGCATTTCAGCAGGACAAAACTGTCTCGCTATAGGGTTTTCCAGTTAATGGGCCACAGGAGTGATTTTTCATTGTTTTCTTATATGCGATAGCATATCCTTTAGATTTAACTATGGTACTGTGGCCATTATCTTTGAGAGAGGTTCTGCTGGTATCCTGTTGCCCACTAACTGGTTGGCTGAAACTGTCACTAGAAGTGAAGATGACTAAATTGAGGCTGTTATACTTTGAATTTACAATGAGATGACAGAACTCACTGGAAAAATAATACTACTTGGTAAAGAGGAAGGTAGTATGAAAAAGATGGAGAGCATACCACCTAGATTTAACCAAGGAAGTCCCTGAATTTGCAGGGAAGCATTGGAGATCTCCCATTAATAAGGTTGACATAAGCTATAGTTCATTAGATGTCAGACGACAACAAAAAGAAGGCAAGACTGTCCATAAAGTCCCTACCCATTTGTTCTATGCTCACAGTCAAACAAGTGGAAGTGCAAGTGCAAGTAACAGTTCTTTTCACATTTGGCAACTTCAGGGTGGCTGGCCATCCATTGACCAGTCTCCTTGGAGTGAACAAAATCTGAACAGAGTTGCTACTTGTATTTGCTTGAATGTGGATATAAAACTCAACATGACAGGAATAGTGCTTTTCTGTGTTTAGAGGTTATAAATAGGATTGCATCTGTGTGTATATTCTATACATCTGAATGACAAGGGTTTCTAGAATCAAGAGTAAATGTCAGTTTTTATTTAAACATACATAGCTTTTGAATGGATATATGAGAAAGCAGGAGTGCAAGTCATGCCACTGAAATGCAATTCCCAGCAACCCTAGTGCACTAACTGTTAAGAAAAACTGAGAGTTTCAGTCCAACAAGTCTGGAAGACTTCATGTGATAAAATAACAAAGTCAATATTCAAGATAAGAGAGAATTGTAGAACAAATGTGGACAATTGGGATAAAATGTGCCTGATATAAAATCAGAGCTGCCTGTCCAAGAGAATGAAGTGAATAAATTCATTCCAATTATGTTAAAACCATTACCATTGGGGATACTTGTTCCTATGGTGTCAAAACTTCAAATGTAAGTGTCACACAAAATGAGTTCTCTCAAGTAAAAGATATACATTTTTTCTGTGTCTTTTGGTCCTCTCTTGACAGCATGAAACAATCAAACCTGGAAATCTTTTTTCCATATTTTCTTATATGATCCAAGTTGCTTAGCATGGTTACTGTTTTTAGAACAAGCAAGGATTAAAAACTAAGTAAACAAAACTTAGTTTAATGTCCTAACTTGTTGCTAACCATGCATTATATTTCTCTAGCCTGTGCAAAATGTCAAATTTTGAGTTCAGTTACACTCACCATTACAGAAGTTTGGTACCACTGTAATTGGCACAAATCCCAAAATTTCCAAGGATTGTAATGATGGGACTCCATGTCTTCACTGCTAAGATGATTTCTCTCTTGAACATCTGAAAGTTGAATGTGGAAAGCAAAGGAACACTTCTCTAAATAATAATGATGATGATGATGATGATGATGATGACACAGAAACACAATATGACACAGCAAACGAGATATATATGCTGGATTTTGTAACACAAAATCACAAGTTGAATACTTCCCAAGCGTTTGGGACTGTGTGATGTATTTTTGAATGATGCACGCAGATCCAAGTAAGGTGGCCTTTAGCAGTTGACAGATCATGATGTTGTCAATGTTTGTTGTTTTTAAATGCTGGCTGAGATCTTTTGGTATGGCACCCAGTATGCTGATTACCACTGGGACCACCTGTACTGGTTTATGACAGAGCCTTTGCAGTTCGATTTTGAGGTCCTGATAATGGCTGAGTTTTTCCTGTTCTTTTTCATCAATTCAACTGTCACCTGGTATGGTGACATCAATAATCCAAACTTTTTTCTTTTCCACAATTGTCATGTCTAGTGTATTGTGTTCCAAAACTTTTTAAGTCTGGATTCGAAAGTTCCATAGTATTTTTTGCGTGTTCATTTTCCACTACCTTTGCAGGTTTATGATCCCACCAGTTCTTTACTGCTGGCACGTGATACTTGTGATATTGTTATTATTATTATTATTATTATTATTATTATTATTATTATTATTTCTTACCCACCTCATGTTTCAAGGTGGGTTACAGAATAATTGAAACACTAACATTGTAAAAACACCACAAAATATGCATATTAAAATGCATTTCTATAAAAGATACATATTAAAACATATTTCTCTAAAGGCAGCCTTTTACCGCAACCTTTTACATCAACCTTTTACCGCAAAGTGAACCAAAAGTCAAACCTGGATGTTCTGATGACATCTAGGGAATTCTGGTCTTTAACTAGGCTGACTAGGCTGGCTTTGTTAAGCACAGTTGAAGAATCCAGAGTTCTGTTTTAACACTGTGTTAATCAAAGTTGGAAAATGCTCCTGAAAAAGCCGTGGAGAATCCCTGCACTTCAGGGTGAGTATGGCTCCAAAGCAAACTGGTCTGATGTGCACACAGGCTAGCACCACCGTCCCCTTTTCTCTGTACTCAGCAGTGCAGGAAAATGGATGAAAAGGGGCCATGTTGTTCTTGTCACATAGTAGCTGTCCAGAGAACTCCATAGAGTTCCTGGCTGTCATCAAATGCCTTTGCTGAAATCAGGGACCAAGGAGGAGGAGGGAAGGTGACTAGTCAGGTAAGAGGGGCCGAATCTCTTTTGGCTTGACTGGACCATCTCGATTCCAACCCTGCTACAGATGCAGTTGTGAACAGAATGCCTAAATGGCTCCATGGCATCTGGGGAACTCTCCAGTATTACTCAGATTGTGATCTTGGTGTGCATGAACCCTAAGATACCTTGTTATTCATAGTGCCTACATGCTATAAGGCTATGTTAGGATAAGAAGCATCTGAATAGGACTATGGCCTCTCTTTGGGATTTATTTCAATGGAAATTACTTACATTTAAGAATATAGATTTTTAACTTCCTTTTCTGTCTATTTAGTGGGGGGGGGGCAGCAGTAATGATAACTTTTAAAAGTTATTATTACTGCAGAAGATATAACTAGGCATGTCTTATCTGTCTCAGTCAGTGATTTATTTTCAAGACGAAATGGAATAAAAATAAAAAGGTGATTCTGATAGATTTCTCTCCTGTAATTTTGGGAATAATAGGTGAGCTCAGTGCAATAGTAATTATTCAGACTTTTCAATATAGAAAAGTCCTGGGAAAGGTAATGCCAATGTTCTTCTCACTGCAAACCCCATTATCTCCACAAAGAAGCAGTTAATTAGTCCCTATACAGCCGTCAAAAGATCATTTTCAAAATTCAAGGGACATTGTAAAAGGGATCTATTTACTTTGGCAAGAAAAGTCATGCTTTGGGATATTAATAGAAGCAAACCTAATGTTTGTGGACAATAAAAAAGAAAAGTAAATGTATTTGGAAGCAAATTGGAAAAAAAACTGTATATGCTTTCTGAAAAGTGTTCAGTCTAGGGCTTCAGAAATAGGCACTGTGTATATGTGTTGGTCTGAAGAAATTAAATATACTATCTCATCTTTCAGCTGTTTGAAATTTGATGTTTTCTGTAAAATTATATTTTTGATTTAATAGCGTATTAATCCCACCATGAAAATTTGCTTTTATTACCCATAGCATATAGTGAATAATATGCTTTTTTTTTTTGTTTATGTTCTGTAAAGAATGGGGTGTTTTTCATCAGTTTTTAACAAAATGATTTTAGGGTCGAACCACATCTTTCATGCCAATACATATATTTAAACTATTGTGAATTATTCTTAGATTTAAAAGATCCTGAGAAAGAAGGGATTTGAAGTACAAGTAGAGTATTCCTGACCCTTCATCTAATCATCCATGTTTTTGTTGCATCTCTACCCTTGCTATTTCCCTACTTGCTTTCTTCCCTAAGGATTTAGCTGTTTAAAACAATATGGATAATATAAGCAATCTGCAGACATTATAAATAATTAATTTTTTTTAAAGGGGGTTAAAGTAGACTGTACACTGGAATCTAGAACACTGTATTAGGAATTGAAACCTTCCCTCTTAATACTTCTGTGGTTCCACATTTCTCCAGAGAGAATTTGATTTTGAAAAAGAGTTTTCCTGCAGATTTATTTTATTTTATTGTAGGCTGCATGTCTTTTCCTGATCCATTGAGATGGATTGAGATGGCACACTATTACAGTCAACAGAGCCACTGCTGAAAATGTGGTGATTTGGGTCTTTTTCCTTGCCATTGCTAAGCTTTGTTCATCTATGTATATAAAAATGCTCTGTGCATAATGGGTACCTTAAAAAAAAAACCTATGAACGAAATCACACCAAATTTGGCAGCAAAATGTCTCACTACACAAGGAATGACCATCACTCAAAAAATTATGATTTAATCATTTGGGAGTTGTAGTTGCTGGGATTTATAGTTCACCTATAATCAAAGTGCATTCTTAACTCCACCAACAATGGAATTGAACCAAACTTGGCACACAGGATTCCCCTGACCAACAGAAAACCCTAGAAGGGTTTGGTGGGCATTGACCTTGGGTTTTGGAGTTGTAGTTCACCTACATCTAGAGAGCATTGTGGACTCAAACAATGATGGATCTGGACCAAACTTGGCACGAATACTCAATATGCCCAAATATAAACATAGATGGAGTTTGGGGAAAATAGACCTTGACATTTGGGAGTTGTAATTCACCTACAATCAAGGAGCATTCTGAACCCCACCAACAACAGAATTGGGGCAAACCTCCCACACAGAACCCTCATGGCCAACAGAAAATACTGTGTTTTCTGGTGGTCTCTGGTAACCCTTCTGACACCCCCTCGCAACACCCACCCCCACAGGGGTCCCAAATCCCAGGTTGAGAAATGCTGCCTTAAGGCCATCCAGTCCAACTCCCTTCACCAGAGCAAGAAAATATAAAGCCCTCCTGACAAAGAGCCATCTAGTCATAGATATAGATAAATAAATATATATGACTCTCTCTCTCTCTCTCACACACACACACACACACACAAACAAACACACATACACACACACATGCTTATGACAGATATAGTACAATAGATTTGAAAGGAACCCCTAAAGAAGGACAATTACATGTTCCATGTTACAGAGTAGGCAACCCAGACAAAAATACTCTGTTCATTTTGAGTGACATCATAACTCAAAATCCACTGGAGGAATTACCACTAAATTTGGCCACAAGTCACCTACTAACCCAAGGAATGACCATCACTCAAAAATTTGATTTTACATTTGGGAGTTGTAGTTGCTGGGATTTATAGTTCACCTACAATCAAAGAGCATTCTGAACTCCACCAACAATGGAATTGAACCAAACTTGGCACACAGCACTTCCATGACCAACAGAAAATACTGAAAGGGTTTGGTGGGTAGTGACCTTGAATTTTGGAATTGTAGTTCACCTCCATCCAGAGAACACTGTGGACTCAAACAATGATGGATCTGGACCAAACTTGACAGGAATACTCGATATGCCCAAATGTGAACACAGATGAAGTTTGGGGAAAATAGATATTGATATTTGGGAGTTGTATTTACTAGGATGTATAGTTCACCTAGAATCAAAGAGCATTCTGAACCCCACCAACGATGGAATTGGGCCAAACATCCCACACAAAACCCCCATGAACAACTGAAAATTCTGTGTTTTCTGGTGGCCTTTGGTGACCCCCCCCCCCCGGGGTCTTGAAAGGGACCCCTAAAGAAGGACAATTATATGTTGCATGTTCCAGAGTAGGCAAACCAGACAATCTTCACATCACTGGCAAAGAAACAGCAAGAAATACTGTTTACCCACAAGCATAAAGACATTCCATATATTAGAAACCAACACTTTCTCATTACTTTATTTTCCAGATAACCAGACTGGGCCACAGCAATGCGTAGCAAGGGACCTGTAGTAATATGATATATCATTATCCCATTTGTGAGCAACACAATTAATGGCTACTAATTGAGATGGTGTGGCAAAAACTCTCACTATGAGCAGTCATAGGACCTTATCCCCCTCCCCCAAAACCCAGTTATTATCCTTTTGGTATCCAAATGTTTTAAACAGTCTCAAAAAAATGAAGGAGATGGTTTGGGATCATCTCAGTATCTTAGGATCCATGATATTCCATTTCAGAAGTACTAAAAACACATGGGATGGGAGCTCTTTTTTGTAGAAGTAAGAATCATTTTTTAAAAGGAAAATAGAAGAGAATCCAATCACTTGTGGGATAAGTATGAAAACGGTTAGTAACAGAGAAACCAGCCAATTCAGATGACATGTCATAAGCAATAAATAACAGGACATAGTGATTTGCAATGCCACAGGACTAAACACTACAATTACATGTCTCACACACACACTTGTCACACACACACACACACAAACATGGGATAAGGTGCTTAGACACCATAATGGCAAAAGGAGAAAAGTAACTTGGATTCTTTGTGCTGATTGATCCACATTTGTTTCAAGAAAAGCTTTCACTCTGAGATTTCGCCCAATGACGTCATGAGTCTTTTAATTTAAGTATCCGTCTCTGTGGCAAAATAAAAATCTATAAAAAATAGTATAGTCTTTTATCAAATGTATGAAAGGAAGCAGAAAATGAACCTTCAGTCTTGATTAAAATAATGTAACCATTAGCTTATATTTTCTGCTGGCTAAGAGTAACATGATCACCAGTGTCTATTTTGCTGTCACGGAAATCTTTTAAAGGAAATCTGATTGACAGGTGGGAATCTACATAGAGAACTCTACTGCATTGCAGGGCATAAGTAATATCTTCCCATGATAACGTTCCTGACCTGCCATGATACCCCCAGGGACCCCAATAGCTAAAAAACACATTAAGGGGTTTTTCTGTATAACACACACACACACACACACACTGCAGTGACATTTCCAAACCAGAAAACTCATTCACTAGAAAAAGCAAGCAACCTCCCATTGCTTCTTTAAATGCCTCTTCCCAAACCAGTGTTTTAACTGCAGGGCTTTTCCAAGACCACCATGAACTACAGCTTGTTCTTTCATCTTTTACCCCAGAGATGATCAGTGGTACTGAAAGGCAGGCTGATTGTGCAGATGTTTAGAAGTCATAGGAACTAATCCTTAAAACAAGGAGTCGTATGATATCTGAAAACAAGAACTATTTTATAATTGTTGTGACTAGAGTACATTGAACATCTCTGAATTTTTCTCTATTAATATTGTTGTAAATGTTCTAAAATTGCAATTCTGCATGTAACATACATGTAAAAAACATTTAAATTTTTAGTGTACTCTAAAAATAGGTGTATAGGCCACCTAAAAATATTTGTATGGCAATTTTTTTCTCTTTTTTTCTTTTTAAAGAAAGCATCTTCGGAAAACAACCGCTATTCATGATTAATCCTTGGTGTACTTTGTTCTCAAAGCAGATGTTGATTTTATGGTAAGCATCTTTGATAAATAAGTTGGTGCTTTTATGTTTCCCAATTGAAATACCGTTCATCTTGTAGATCTGCAGTTTTGCTGCACCCAACATCTTTCTGATGCATCTAAAGCAACATCAAAGCAGATGGTATGCCTTTGAAGATGTAGGAATTTACATTAAGTACACAGTGTTTACATTTCTGTTAATGTTGAAGCTTTGCCTAGATTGGATGGTGCATATGGATAACTGGCTGTGTGAATGATGCACCAGTTGGACTTTTGATTCTGGTTGAGTTTCCCTGGACATTTCCTAACATACCACCATATTCTCTTATAGGTACGTCTAACTTCCTGCTGAAAATAAATCCTTCCCCCATTTTCCACTTGCTTGATCCTGTCTTTATTATGCTTAAGGATATTTTTTTTCTCTTGACTAAAAATTGTCTTTTTGTTACAGCCTGAACTTATTGCTTCCAGTGTTTTCCACAGCAGCATCCCAAAGGATAAGTTATAGCCACATCTTTTTGTGTACAGGCAGCTTGTTTTCATGGGCTATGCTATTTCAATATTTGCTCTCCTCATATTAACTTTGATTCCTTCATGCACATCATTCAAACAGGACATATGGCTTCACTGAAGCATGTTGATGTCTCCTTTGCTAGTGCCCTTTATCCCAGAAATAAAGCTTCATGTAACTTCATTACGTCTGAAATCTCTTTTGACTCCTTTTGGTCATAGTTCCATTTAAATATTTATAAATTGCTCCCTAATTTGTGCTTGACTAAAATATTAAATCTCTGTGTTTCTTTATCCAGTTTCACAAATACCTTTTCTGCATTTTAGTCAATTCTGGCTGCCTAGTTTCTTACTCCTACCTGACAGATGGGAATATAGCATGCAGCTAATGGAGCAGAAGTTTCAGAAAATATAATGGAACACTGGAATCTACTTGTCATGTATTCCTCTATTGCAATGCTTGGGGCAGTTCACCAAAGCATTTTGCTGAGGTCTTACCATCATTTTTAACCATATATGTCAGAAGGTAGATATTTCAGTTCCTTTTGTTCTCCACGTCTTTCATTCCATTACACCACTGGAGATAGAAGAAAGGACTGACTTCCTACTTTATTTTAATTGTTTTACAAATATTGTAGATATAAATATTTGAACGCAGCATGTTGTACTAGGGATGCATACAAAACAGGAATACTTAGGGGAACTGGTTGAATGTTCAGGAGTTAAGAGACCTGATAAGAAGAAACTGATAGACTGATGGGTATCTTTGCAGTTCAGGGACAATTCTGTATAGAATGTACACATTCTCATTTTGTATGTAAAATGGTATTTTGTGTGCAGGAAGGTACATTTTTTTGTACATAAAATGATATTTTAGTGCTCTGTGAAAAAAGCTGACAGAAAGAAAATCAGCTCATTTAAAATGTTATGCTGGAGAAAAGTTTTATGCATATACAAAGACCAATAAATGGGCAAATGGAGCCTGACCTCTCCCTGAAAGCCAAGGAGACTAAACTGAATGTGTAATACTTTAGCCATGTCATGGAAAGACATGACTCATTAGGAAAGACAATAATGTTTGGTAAAGTAAAAGGTGGTCAGAAAAAGGAAGACCACACTCCACATTGGCAGTCATGGGATCCAAAATGCTAAGAAATCCTGTTAGTGAATTGCAAAGATACCTTAACATGACATCAGCAAGAGTATCCTGATGTACATTGACCCCGTTTAGGCAGTGTCCCAATGCATAATGAAACCAATACACAGTAGGATCAATGTGCATCATTCCAAATGCACATTAGTCTGATTATGCATAAGGCCAATAGTGCCTCAGTGACTATCCTGACTCCCCTATCTAGTAATGTAATGACAGCCCTTTTCTGTTTACGGATGCTATGGAACTATGCTATTATAATTCCTGCAGATGTAAGTCCAATTATGAGGGTGTAAATCTCCAACAGGATTCTAGCTGATATATTTACCAACTAACTGTTCCCTTCCCTTCCCTGACTATTTTGAAAGCTGCCTCATCCGCTCTACTGTTCCATTATCTACATGTATCTGGAGACTCCTTCAGCCATCACTTTGCTCAGCTAGCTTCTCTCTCCTTCTAGGTTTGTTTTCCTTCTCTTCACCCTACTCCTCTCTCTTTCTCTCTGAGCACTAATTCATCAGCCCAGACCCAATTTCTTCTTCTGTTAGAGTTCTCTTTATAGCTGGGAAGATGACATCAGTGGACAAGAGGCAAAGCAGCAACATACATTTTAGAAATCCCTAGGCATTTTAGAAAACTACTTGGGACAGACATTTTATCTCTGAAAAAGATGTATCTAGTAGGGCTGGGCGGTTTCGTTTCGTTAATTCGTAATTCGTTAATAATTCGTTATTTTTTTCAATTACAAAACGATAACGAACCATTCTGGAGCAATTATTAAAAAAAACGAATTTTCAAAAACGTTTTGTAAATGCTTCGTATTTCGATATTGTATTCGTTTCGTTATTGTTTTGAGGTCGTTTTGTTATTATTTCCGCATGTCTGGGCCAGTTTTATGGTTTAATTAGTGAAAAAAAATTATAATATCACACCAACAGTCAACAACAGAGGGAGAGGGAAGCTTCAGAAGGTTTTGGAGGTTTTTTAGCGTATTTCGCGGTTGCGTCCGCCATTAACAAATCAATTCGTTATTGTTTCGGAAATCGATTCGTTAATTTTTTACCATTTACGAAATTTCGTAAATATCAAACTTTTTAAAAGGAAAATTTTGTAATTATTTTAAATATCGAAACAAAAAAAACCCCAAATACAAATTGATTTTAGAAACAAATTTTTCCGTTGTTACCCAGGCCTAGTATCTAGAGCAGTGGTTCTCAACCTATGGGTCCCCAGATGTTTTGGTCTTCAACTCCCAGAAAGTCTACCTGCTGGTAAACTGGCTGGGATTTCTGGGAGTTGTGGGCAAAAACACCTGGGGACCCACAGGTTGAGAACCCCTAGTCTAGAGGGATGAGTAGTAGCCCTAAACCAAACCATGTCAATTCAGCCTGTCATAGGAACAGCATGAATGTAGCTAGCAGTATTAGAACTGTATTTAGTTATATGAATCACATCCTATTAACTGCACTTAGGCAAGAGTGGAGTGTGTTAGAGAGCTACACCATTTGTACTTGGCAGGAATCCGGAGGTCAATTGGAAAATAATTAATGGTTTCAAGTTGAACAAATGCATTAGCTTCTCCCCCCCCTTTTTTTTTTGTAAAGACAAATGCAATAAAAAGGTCTCCCATTCACATCCTGACCATGCGTAGAAACAGGACAGAGCAAGAAACAAAAACAACATTCATTTTCAAATGGCTTTCTGTTCAAGAGTTATGTTTACAGTGAGTCAAGCTATCTTAATGGATTTCTGAAAGGCCTGGTGTCAATTTTTCATTTTGAAAATATTATTTTGTTTCTCTGTTACATGTATATCACACTTAAAAGAAAAAAATCCCAAAGCAGCTAACAACAGTATCTACAGCAGGGATACAGTACGTGGTCACATCTCAGCACCATGGGGATGAAGTGAGGTGACAGTGTGTTCATGCCATGGATTTCCTGTTTCCATAAGTTTTAATCAGCAAAGATTCTTATTATTTTTATTGTTGTATATATTATTTATTTAATTTTATGCTGCTTTTCTCCCAGAGGGGGATCCAAGGCACCTTCCAAAAACATTTGTTACACAATCTAAAAATAATTGAAATCATATCATTGTTGCAGAAAAATTTGGAATAAAAAATAACACAAATAAGCCTTCGACAATACAAAAACTAACACTTCCAAATATTAGAAATCAATCAACCTTTTAATCTTAGCATTCTGCAGAATAGAGAAAAGAAGCCCCCAAAAGTGTCTAACGTGACATTTTTTCTAAAGTTCAGCAATATGAAGGGGAATCTATAACCTTGCATGTTTACATAAAAAAATCTGTTGATTGGCTATGACAAACAGCATTACATCATTGAAGACAATCCTTTTTTTGTGCATATTCATGAAGAAATCAAAATAAAAGTAAGTTTGTATTCTTCTTTGTAAAGTAAATCTTTTACCCATATAGCTGTCTTTCCCTAATTAGCCTGTACCAGGCCAAGAGCAAAAGAATCCATTATCAGTTCTTCAAAACTCATAAATTTCTGTGCATTCTTTTCTAAATGGGAACCACATGGATCATTCAGTTCACCCTTTTCTTATCAAACAGAAATGTTAAATCACAGTGCTATCATCATAATACATTTTTAAATCAATAAAAAACATACAGAAGTTAAATGATTAGTAAAACATGACCAATAAAAAGCCATCACTGCTTGTACATTTAAAACTTTCTTAAATAAACATGCCTTCACCTACCTGCAAAAGAAAGGTGTGGGGGGGGGGGGCAATCTAGTTTCCCATAGAAAGGAGTTTCAGTGAGTAGGAGCAGCCACTGAGAAGGCTCTCTCTCTTGGTTCTGCCTGAAAATAGTCCAATAGTTAATCTAGACATAGTAATCTATGAATCAACTGTACCAAGCATACTGCACTAACCATTTTTTTTGTGAAATCTTCAAAGGCATGCCTATATAAATTATGCTAAAATAATCCAAGTAAGATATAACCAAATCATAGGATGATGTGATTGCGGCAAAACACAGGTTGGGAAGTGTAGACATAGATATATAATACAACCCCAATTTTCACAGGACCGGTGCCTACAATTTCACATATCCACATCTGATTAAATATGTCTCCTCTTTGAATTTTCCTGGTCTTCCAGGTGATTCTGTGGCATGCTTCTGGCAGATAACATTCATTTCATGGTTTTCTGGAAAGTTCAGGAATACATCTCCCATGAATATCGGGATAATACTGGTACATTTTAATGTCTACAGATTATATGTATATAACACATAAGTGAGTGTGTGTGTGTGTATCTTTATGTATAGATATTTATCTATAGTTATTATTATTATTATTATTATTATTATTAAACTTTATTTGTACCCCGCTAGCATCTCCCGCAGGACTCGATGCGGCTTACAAGGCCAAGGCCTCAACAAACAATCAATCAAACAATACAACAATACAAACCTAGGCAAATTAAAAACAATTAAAGCAATCTAAAACAACAAGCAATGAACAATCCACTAAGACACAATAAAACTGGGCCGGGCCAGAGTAAGGGTACAAGGGTTAAAAGTGCTGATGTGACAGGTGGAAATGAGGCTTAAGGACAAGTGCAGTGTGCAGTGTGCGGAGATCTTGGCTTTAATAAAGTGCTTGTGGGACTTGGTAATGGAGGTTTCCTATTCGGGAAAGGCACATCGGAACAGCCAGGTCTTCAAGTTCTTTCTGAAGACTGCCAATGTAGGGGCCTGTCTAAGATCTTTGGGGAGGGTGTTCCAGAGTCGGGGGCCACCACGGAGAAGTCCCTGTCTCGTGTCCCCACCAAATGCGCTTGCGACGCAGGTGGGATCACGAGCAGGGCCTCTCCAGATGAATGACAAGAGCGTGTGGGTTCGTAGATGGAGATGTGATCACGCAGGTAGGCTGGTCCCAAACCGTTCAGGGCTTTGTAGGTAAGCACCTGCACCTTAAATTGGGCTCGGTAGATAAACGGCAGCCAGTGGAGCTCCCCTGAACAGCTCCCTGAACAGCTGTGAGGTCTTTCTAGTAGGCCTGTTTGATCAAGAAAAAATTTGTTTCTAAAATCGATTTGTAATTGGGGTGTTTTTTTGTTTCGATATTTAAAATATTTACAAAACTTTCCAAAAAAATGTTTTGTTATTTACGAATTTTCGTAAATATTTACAAAACATTTTGTAAGTGTGAATGTTGCAGTAATGGTCACCTTGATTAGCATTGAATGGCTTTCATTTCTCCCACCCTGGACATTCCATAGATAAACATTAAACTCCATTTGCCTAGTAGTTTCCAACAGACCTCTGAGGATGCCTGCCATAGATGTGGGCAAAATGTCAGGAGAGAATGCTTCTGGAACATGGTCATCCAATCGGCTCCGGCTGCTGCGCCCTCCTCCTCCTCCTCCTCCTCCCAGCTGTGTTGCAGGAAGTGCCAGGAGGAGGAGGAGGAGGGCGCCGGAGCCGATTGGATGGCGCGCGCGCGCGCTCACCCTTACACCCGGCCTCCGCGCGCCATCCAATCGGCTCCGGCTGCTGCGCCCTCCTCCTCCTCCTCCTCCTCCTCCTCCTCCCAGCTGTGTTGCAGCCAGGAAGTGCCAGGAGGAGGAGGAGGAGGGCGCCGGAGCCGATTGGATGGCGCGCGCGCGCGCTCACCCTTACACCTGGCCTCCGCGCGCCATCCAATCGGCTCCCTCCTCCTCCTCCTCCTCCTCCTGGCACTTCCTGCAACACAGCTGGGAGGAGGAGGAGGAGGAGGAGGAGGGAGCCGATTGGATGGCGCGCGGAGGCCGGGTGTAAGGGTGAGCGCGCGCGCGCCATCCAATCGGCTCCGGCGCCCTCCTCCTCCTCCTCCTGGCACTTCCTGGCTGCAACACAGCTGGGAGGAGGAGGAGGAGGAGGAGGGCGCAGCAGCCGGAGCCGATTGGATGGCGTGCGGAGGCCGGGTGTAAGGGTGAGCGCGCGCGGGCCGGGCGCCCAACAGGCGGGGCGGTGCTTGGCTCACTGGGTGTGCGCTCGCGCCGCCCCTTCGCACCGCCCGCCCCATTTACTGCTGGGGTGCTTGGGAGCGCCGGATTGGCTCCCAGGCACCAGCAGCACTCAGCAGCCTCCATCCCATTAACGACACGAGCTGAAGCTCGTAAAAAAAATGGGGCTGCTGTTTCGATATTTTTAAACCCTTCCGGGTTTGAAAATATGTTTTGAAATCGCGTCGGATATGGTAAAAATAACGATTAAATTACGAAATAACGAATTAACGAACTAAAACGGACAGGCCTACTTTCTAGTGGCTATTAGGTAAACACTTAGTATGTGTTAACTCCCTTTTACCATGAAATGTAGAGTGTCAAAATGATGATACAGTAGATTTCTTCCACTTTTCCAAATTATAAATGGAGTGATTATTATTTTAATTCCTATTAGTAAATGTAAGTGAAAAATGCTACAATAGTAGTTATTTGGGCTTGTTAAACTACAGAAGGAAGGGTGATTTTTTGCATGCAGCCTATAATCTGATAAATCTCTATGTGAATGAACATTTCAGACAGGAAATATAAAAGAAGTTATACTTGGAGTAAAACATGATTACATAAGAAAACATTGGCAAGTTGATTTTTAGGATTATTTAGGAAGATAGTTGAGAACTATCTTTATCCATTTAGAAGAGTGTATTTTAAAATGTCTGGATTCTCAACAATAACTTTAATACCCATCTAGAAGTCACAGTGCTCTAAAGACAACTGTTGTAATGAATTGGTTGCCAGCTTCTGCCCATCAGGAAGACCAATTGAGGATTTAAGCTTGCAAATGTGTTGGAACAGTTGTTGGCAGCTAGACTGTGCCCCTGTCAAATTGGAAGGCTCAAAATACTGATAAGTCAGGTAGTTGTACAGCAGAATTGAAATGGAATTGCCTGAAATGAATGGAAATGAATGGAAATTGGTAATGGAATTCATTGCTGCCAACCAACAGAGTGATTTACTGTGAAAGTGTTTTAGTGGAAATTAATGATGACCATTTCAGATTTAATGGGATGCCTGCAGCCTTATTGGAATGTCAAAGAAAATAATACTCTGTTATTGAAAATCAATTCAAAATAATTCCAATTAATAATTAACATTCCTATTGCAGCCTGGACTTACATCCATAATTTACTATAGGCAGGAGAAGAGGTATATTGCTGAGAGTTTGTTCATTCTGGAACTCCCAGAGATTCACTCTGCAAGGGAGAAAGTACTGAGCTTTCTGAAACCAATCTCTCATTAATTTATTCTATTCATTTCCATTGAGCATATTTGAGGAGATAGACCTATGCACAAAGAGAAGAATAGACTCGTAGTGGTGTTAAGTTATGAGATAATATCTTCGTATTAAAATTTATTGTAATAGGGAGGGCAAGCTATTGTGTTAGATCGCTCTCTACAAAAGTACATTTTCTCCCATCTATGGTAATCAAGTGTTCTGCTGGTACCTTTAGATGTCATATTGTCTTCCCTGCATGAGCCAGCATGGTATAATGATTTGAATGTTAGACTAAAAGAGAAACTCAGGAAACTAGGCTTATTTTGGAAATCCACACATATTATATTCATCCTAGAATATTTTCTGACAACTTCTGGTATGATCAGAAACTTTTTATACCAGTTCCCTAGGCTGGTTATTTTAACCAAATATAAAAACAGAAGAAAACAAAAACAAAATCCTGGACTTTTTTTTATCAATCTGGATGCACTCTAAAACTGTCCACTGAGCCATGAAACCCAACATGACTTGTAATATGCTCTTAGATCCATAAGAAGGTCTTTCTTTCTTTCTTTTTTCCATCCCCCTTTTCTACAGGCTTGGGACCCAAAATTTGGACTCAAAGGGACTATGGAAACCTTCCTCTGAAAACAAATATTGTCATGAAAACTATAATAGGATCAAAGTATGCCAGGAACACATGAAATAATGACAACCCTCTTGGTATTTTTTTACCCACAGAGTGAAGAAGGTTCATTCCACAGACAGCTCATTGCACAATAGCTATTCTCCATCTACTTCAGTCTGTTGCCTTCCAATTCTTATGCTGGAAATCACAGTTATCAGTATCGCATGAATTTTATATACAATTTTATGTAAAAATTCTATGAATGAATTACTGTCATTGTTCACTGTCTTTTCCCATAGGTATTTGTTGAGATTTGTCTCACAGTCCTACTTCCTGTGTCCCCATCACGTGACAGGCAACATGAGACCATCTCTTTCCATAGATTCCTTGGTTTTGTAGATCATGAACTATGGCTTCCTGCTTATAGAGAAATCATTCCCTTCTGTTGGAGTACAGAGCTATGAGAGTGTGACATTTTAATTGCACTCCCTTAATCTAGTCTGCTGCTCTTGGCTGTAGTGGATAAGCCTGTCTTATTTCCAGTATGTATAGAAGTGCCAAGCCAACTGCTCTGGCTGCTTTCTGAAGGAGATCAGAATGGCATTCTCTTTGTTGTCTTCCAGTCAGCAGACAAAAAAACCCTTTAAATTGATTGAGGGGTTATGTATTGTTTAAATTCAAATAGTGTTATAGTTTTTAAATCTTTTTAATTGTATTTTATTATTTTAAGCGTAGCTCTGAGTTGTTTTAATACTGTGATTAGGTTAAGTCCATTTTAATGTTCACTTTTTGTGTGTTTTAGTTGTTTTCTTCTTTTTAAGTTGTATGCCACTTTGAGCACCAATTTTGGGAGAAAGGCAGAATAGTAATACTCAACCACTTTCCCTAAACAGTTTTCCCAAACAGCATTTTTTTTTGCAATTTTAACAAAACCATGCACCCCTGGCTGACCCAAGATACATTGCTATCTGAAGCAGAATGATAGTTAGAAGTCCTTCCACCTGCTGAAGTCAAATTATATAGCACTGAAAGCCAAGCAGATTATTCTAACAAGTGATGCAGAAAATTCTACAAACACTCATGACCCCCCACTGTGGATTAAAAAAAGCAATAACAACAAAGAAATATCAATTTTCTGCTCTTTCGGGACACCCAAAGTCTGCTGCCTGGGATGATCTCCTTACTCCTTACTCTGATTACTCTGCTTACTCTGCAATTGGCCTCATTTTTTTGTTTTTGTTTTTTATTATAGATCCAATCTCCATCATCATTTCCTTTTTTTACATCTGTTTTGACATTCAGAGATTCAAGTACCCTCACATCTTTGTTCTGTGTCCCTAAAACTGGTCTGAAAATGTGTCTGTGTGTGTGCGTGTGTGTGCATGTGTATTTTGCACATATTTTCAAGAATTTCAGTTTCACAGTTGAAAGCCTGGAAGACATGGTTAGTGTACACCACTAACATTCATAGGCAGCTCATATTAGACAGTGAATCACTGCCATAATTCTCTAGTTAACACCTTACTTTGATATTAATTCTAACATTGTTCACATTGAACACCTGCTTGGTGTACATGGCATAACAGAGTGCTTGGATATTTCCCCTAGTTTTACCAATTTTGTATTCTACCATGGCTCTTTTTTGATCTACAGAAAATAAGAACAGATGGGAAACAGTTACAAGAAACAGAGAACATGTGAGCAGATAATTTGCACTGGGAAAATGACTAGAACAGTATTTTAATGTCTCCATTAGGCTTATCTAACCCTGGAAAACAGAGGAAACTTGTTACACATTCTGGCTGAGTGACATTACATGTTCACCTAAGAGATATTACATGTTCTGGCCTGATTTTAAATAGCAGTCAAATGATTTGTTAGTGAGATGTGTGCCAGGCCACTTGCTCTATGTCTTCAAGCTAGTTTTGAGATGTCCCCCATTACCAGACTAGCAAGATATCAGTGGTCAGTTGGGTTGGCAAAATAATTCTGGATAAAATTCACAGAGGCATAGAAAGTATATTAAAGAATAGAATTCTACTGAAATCAGAATTCTTCCTATTGAGATGATTAGACAAACAAATTAATCAAAACAACAAGAAAGAATTTTTCTTTATATGACAACAGCATCATGAATTGAATATACAAAATTATGGAAAAACGAAATATACCAACATCAGAAGACTGGCATTCAAAAGTTTTTGAAATGGCTGAAATTGATAAATTAACTTTGGTTTTACAACAAACAAACATACAGAAATTTGAAGGAAAATGGAAGTCCTTTATGTAATTTATAAATAATCAGAAAAAGATTATCACAATAGGATTTGTAGACTAAAAAATTACCATTATCCCATTACTTAGTTACCTTACATTTAAGAGAGTTTGGATTACTGATGAGTTAGTAGCCCCTAATTAGATTTGAATTGCTTATATAAACAAAAACTTTTTGCATGTTTATACATAAACCTTTGGTAATGTTTAAAAAGGGAAGAAAGGATGACAGTGAAACATAATAAATATTTGTCTGCACGATACTAATTTACTAGCAGATCAAATTAAATTAGATTTATTAGGTAATAACTAAAATTAGATAAAGGATTTTAAAAAATTAATCTGATAAGAATAATGAAGATGAACTTTTAATGTTGAAAAGCTGGGGGAGAAGAGAGGAAGAATATAAGATAATACAAGAAGATACGAAGACCAGGCTTAAAGCTGGAGGACAATATTTCTCATCTATTTTTATAGAGGATATATAGAATTTTAATACTTTGGGTCATATATGTAATTGTAACTAATATGAAGAAATAGATACATCAATTTTAACTTTGTATAATGTTTTCCCATTCCTCCGATTCCCTCCCTCTCCCTCTGCACCACACAAAATATCTGTAAATATTTAATTAATTAACAATAACTCCAATACCCCCAACTTCTTTATTCTTCTTTCCCCCCTGCATTTCCCATTTTGTGTAGAAAAATCAGAAATGTTTCATAAAAAACATCAAACAAACAAAACAAAAAAGGACCAGAAGCAGCACTATGGTGGAGAGAGTAGAGGACGTTGAAGCTTCATTTAGGTTCTCCTGGGATGGACTAAGCTCTTCCTTTTTGCCACTCATAGGATGGGGTTGTTCATTTTTTTTGGATAAAAGTACTTTTATGCAGTATTTACATTGCCCTGGAAATAAGTCAATCCTGTTTTTGGGTTGAAATTTTGTCTAAAATTTCTAGAATTATACATGAGTATTTGGAGTGATCTAAAATAAGCTATATTTCAAACTTCTCAATTCTTGAATGACCTGATCAAAACAGGGATCAATTTATTCAATAAAATAAAGTTACGTCAGAATACCAGTAAAAAAAAAAAGACATGAAGATACTGTTACATTTTCAACAGAACAAGTTAGTTTTCATTATTCACAAAGAATAACCCTTCAAAAACAGATACAGCTAAGGATAGCATGTCTCCTCTGAAAGAATGCCTGGAGGAAGTAATGGCCTGGATGATGAAAAACAAATTGGAACTAAATCTAGACAAAGCGGGTGATTGCCATCAAGGGTTCTAATCTGGGAATGGAGGTGTGTCAACCAGTCCTGGATGGGGTTACACTTCCTCTGAAAGACTGTACCATCAGCTTGGGAGTACTCCTGGATGTGTCTCTCCAAATGTCAGCCCAGGTAGATACAATAGTCAGGGGTGCTTGCTATCAGCTTTGACTGATCCATCAGCTGTGCCCCTTCCTAGATTTGGAGGACCTGAAGATGGTAGTGCATTCAGTGGTAACTTCAAAATTGGAATTCTGCAATGCGTTCAACATTGGGCTACTCTTGTACCAATTTTGGAAACTCTAGCTGGTTCAAAATACGGCAGCCAGACTGGTTATGGGAACATCTAGAAGTGAGCGTATTACACAGATCCTAAAGTCACTCCACTGGCTGCCAATTAGTTTCCGGGAAAAGTACAAGGTGTTGGTTTTGATCTTTAAAGGCCTATATGATTCGAGTCCAGGTTACCTAAAGGATCGCCTTCTCCTGTACAATCCTCCCCACACACTTAGGTTCTCTGGGGGGCATTTACTCCAACAAGCCAAAACTTGACTGGCAACCATCACCCAGAGGACCTTTTCATCAGGCGCTCCATGATTGTGGAACAACCTACCTGTAGAGCTCTGACTGTTGGATCAGCTGTTGGAATTTAAGATACAAGAAACAAGCCTACCCACGCAGTTTTAACTGTCAATTTTTAAACTCCACTGTATGGCTTGTTTTTGTTTTGTGTAGTTTTATATGTATGTTATGGTGGTATGTTTTAATGTGTGTATTTTATAGAGTTTTTAAAAAATAATTATGTGTTTATGTTTTAGTAATGCTATAACCCACCTCAATCTGTTAGGAGAGGTGGTCAAGAAATAAAACTAATATTATTATTGATTGCTGTATGGAAGGTGCACCCATTTGGAGTACTGCTACGTAAAAGCCTCCATCTTGATAACACAGTACATACCAATTTCTCCAGTGTTCCAGATGGTATGAAATGCTAGAGGGCCTTTGAGAAGATTGTAAGTTACAGGGAGATTGTTGTAAGAATTGAAACTAGATAATTTATGCATTGGAGATTTTTAAGCAGTAAACAAATGCTATGTATTATTTTAGTTAATAAATATACATGCAGTGCTTTGTGTCTACGCTTGTAGTTATTGAACATTTTTCACAAATACCTACTGCCTGCATAGCCAGTTGATCACTATGAAACACTTTAGTTGAACTGAAGTGTCACAGCATCATCTGATATGATGTAATTAATTATTTTAATATTTACAGAGTCTAAGAGCTCGGAGCAAATACTTGGAAAAGGGGAGAATTTAAAAAATGAAGGAAAGTGAAGGGTATTCCACACACACCTACCTAGTAATTGTTCAGGTCCTTCTTTTATATCAGAAATCAACCATCCTTTAGCATCTTGAAAGTGCAAACTAAAAGTAACAAGCGAGTACTCATGAAATCATTTTGAAAAGTATGCAAGGTGATGAGAAACAAATGCGATGACCCACCTACTCAACTGTTTTCCAGGGATAAAAGTTCCCGTGTGAATTAATTTAGCAAAGCATAGATATACATTGCACATGTATCAAAATTAATACTCAGATACCTAAGGAAATGAGCTTAGGATTTCAAGGATATGTAAGCACTGTAAGTCAGTGTACTCTTGCAATACAGATTTCATGCTGGGTGCCATTCTAAAGAAGTGAGTGCCTCTAGGTTACTGTCAAAAGCAAATTGATTTAGTTCTAACTGAACAGTTTCTCTAAGGATTTTCATTCATTTATTCCTACTGATATTTGAACAAAACACAATTAATAATTTTATTCATCAGTAGAATCTAAAACCTTTTATTAACATGTGAATTAGTGATCCTTTGTTCCCGTTCATCAAACTGAGATAAAGTGCTTTGCCTTTGAGTTGGGGAAGAGGTATGTCCCTTCTATTTCATTGATGTGTTACAGTAAGAAATCAAGATTAGGGTGCTTGGTCTACTATTGTTTGAATGTGTAGGATGGAGCAGAAGAGTCCAAAAGCTTTAGTTCTCTCTGCATCAAATAAAGAGGCAGGTAGGAAAGCTGGCAGTGGAAGAAGGAGACTGTTGCTATTTGTGGTGGTAGAAATTAGAACTGAGATTAATCATAATTAACAAGGACCTGGAAAGCTCCACTTCCATTAAGAAGACACTTTGAAGGTCTTATTGTAGTTGCCAGTAAAAGTCTTCAATATAAATGAGATCCAGCATTATGTTTGAGTTTCATTGGGTTGGATCTAAACATGGGGAGCAGTCATTGACACCAGTAGAAGAAGTAAGTTGGAACTAACTGAAATTCCATTGATCCAGTAGATCTAGTCACAATGTAACTCAATTTGGATCCAGCTCTTTAGAGTAAAAAACATAAGACAGAAACTTCCCACTAGTGAAAAATATTTCATGAACATTTTCAACCCAGATGGTAAGAAATACTGTCAATTTCTCTTTAAATATAACTTTGTCTTCTGACGAGTCTGGACTCGATCTTTGTTCTTTCGATATTTTTAGAATCTTTTATTCTCAGAGCTGGCCAGATTGATTTTTCCCCTCCTATCCAATGACTTGATGCCATTCTTTGTTGTCAAAAGGGTGCTTAATGAAGTTTCTTATCAAACCAATGATTTCCTGTCATTATCTCAGGAGGATGCTTCCCAACATCTCAATGCATGTCCAAAGTCATGGTGGTGGTGTTCTGTACCAATTGATCTCCTCTGTCATGGTGACCTCTAACAGTGCTTAGAAAAATAATGGTTTTGGGCTATTATTACAGGAATCCATCAATCAACATGGTTGTTTAGCTCTTGTCTTTAGTAGGGTTCAGTGGTTCAGAATGGGTTGAGGTCAGACAGCACATTTGTATGACTTTCTGTGTTCGTGGAGGCATGGAGCAGGGCACTGTCGGTATGCTGATGATCCCCAAATATAATTCTCCATGTTTTCAGAAACGGCCTTAGTTAATGATAGTCAATTATTCAAGTATAGTGTGCTATTGGTTATAATGTCTACCTCAATTTTGAAGGTGTGCATAACAAAAAAATATTTGTTGTTGAATGTAATGCACAGCTTTCCTGTCAGCCTGCCATTCTGTTGCTGTTCTGTTGTTTACCCATAAGTCAGAGTCAATCTTAAGGCACATACCAACAACATAAGTTTGAACAATACTGATTTCTTATCACTTACCTATATTTTACTATGTTGTAGGCAATTCCTGAGCTGTGTATATCATAGTCAAGATTTCATTTAATATTTTGTGGTCCTAAGGAATAGGTTTCATTTTTAGGGCCAATACTGTGCATGTAAACAGCTGAAGACTAAGTCCCCACCAGACGTTATGACAGTAACTATACTTTATACTGAACTAGATGGAGCATGACCCGACTCAGTATAAAGTGGTTCCCTATGTTTCTCTGATCGACATAGTGAAAATATTTTCAAATGATATAGCAACTGGGTTTATTGTGTATATACCTGTCTGAGGCACCTTCCACACAGCTGTATAAAATCCACATTGAACTGGATTATCTTGCAGTGTTGACTCAGATATTTCAGTTCAAAGCAGATATTGTGGATTATTTGCCTTGATATTCTGGGTTATAGGACTGTGTGGAAGACCCCTTAGGGCGGATCTAGGCAGCCCCTTTATTGTGAAAACTTCGGCAATAAAAAGGGGGCTGTCCAAACAACATCCTGGCAAAACCAGAATTAGTTCGCCACAAACCAGGAAAGCCTGGTTGTATACTGTACTGCAGTATTCTGCAGTCCAGACACCGGAAGTAGTGAGTTTCTCCCACGCCTTCCAAGAAGGCGCGGAATAAACCCACTATCGAAATAATTAATCACAAACCAGGAAAAGCCTGCAGTCCAGACAGTATTCTGCAGTTTTCTGGGCTAAATTAGCTCAGAAAACTATGGGAATACCAATCTCCTTCCCCAAAGTCTCCTTCCCCAAAGTTTCTTCATTTAAAAAAGAAAAGTATTTACCCAACTTCCATTGGAGAGCTACCAGTGCTCTCCCAGCACATAGAAATGATGTGCCAGAAGAAAGGGGGGGGGGAGTAGGAAAATCCTGGGATAAAGCCCTGTCTGGAAAGGCTCTTTGTCATCTTAGGCAACTGCCTTTGGCATCTTGCTTGAATCTGGTCTTCATCTTAAAGGATCCAGTACAGGTATGTAGCCGGGGGGGGGGGGGGGGGGCTTGAGGGGCTTCAGCCCCCCCCCCCAAAATTCTCATGGTGGTTTATTATTTAAACTGTTATGTTTATTCATATCATGATCTGATCACCATACTCAATATATCCCATATGCATGGGGGTATTGGGGTAATGATACAAAAGGTTTGCTAGGCTAGACCCTCTTTCACTCAGACTCAGCCCCCCCCCCGAAACTAACCCCCCCCAAACCCCCCTGAAAATAATTCACCCCCCCCTTGGAAACGCAATCCTGGCTACAGGCCTGATCCAGTATAATCATTCTCCTGTTCCCCCTTTCTCCTGGCACATCAGGAGAAAAGGGGCCAGGAGAGCTGCGTCAGCACAGGGAGAGCTGCATCAGCTCTCCAATGGAGGTCGAGGTTAGGGTTGAATAGTTGCCTTCCCAGTCTAGGCTCACCATTTCTTGATGCAATGGATTTTATGTCAGGAACCTATAAACATAAACCATGCATGCACTTATATTCTAAATAGCTGCTGTATTGCTTCTGTTTTTTGTTTGTTTGTTTGTTTGGCTTAGGAGTTCTGGTTTTTGTGTCTGCTTTTTTGCCCCAAGCAATATTAACCACAAGTATTTAAAAATTTAAACATTTTAAAGCTTGGCCTTTGAAACACTTTATATTTATTTCTTGTTTTTACAAAGGTCAATATCGATTTCCAAGGGAAAAAAAACTGTGTGCGGAGTACAAAACAGGAAGAAATGATAAGACTGAGATTCACCAACTTACAATCTGTAAATCAATGCAACACCTCACCCACCTCCTTTATTTAATGGTTGCAATCTAATTAACTTGCTTTACTGTGAAAGATATTTATGTGAATTAATTTTTAATTCTTGATGCCGGGAGCAAGAGAAGTGCTTCTCTCTGAAGTGCGGAATAGATCTTCCTGCTCTCATTCTTACATAGCAGATTGAGAATTGAAGTAGAGATGTCAAATTTGTTTGCTATTTTTGTCATCCTTAGTGAGACTTGATGTCCTTAACAAAAAAGAGAAAGATCAGCTCTTTTCAGCCTCATCATACAAAAATATAGAAAAACACAAAGTCAAAGCCCTATTGAGCAAAAATGCAAAATCCCTTTTTGCAAATAAGTCATTTTTTTCATTACATTTTAATAAAAATTAAGCAACCCCCCCCCCCCCCCCCGGTTCCTGGTAGTTTATTTCCCCCTGGTTCCTGGTAGTTTATTTTTTACCAAATACTTTGAGAGTTTTCTCAACTTCATTTTCTAAAATTGTGGGTTAATCTTCAAATGGTATTTGGCATCCTTTTGTGTCTTTTACACAATTCCTCAGTGCATTCATCCTTTTATTTTTGTCTTGATAAGAATGCATCCTTTTTTTAAAAAATGACTTTGAATTTATGGGATCTTATAAAAGGATTCTTGTATTCTGTTTTTTTGGTTTCTTCTGTTTATGAACATTGGTCATTATTACAGAGAAGTCTCAAGTCAAGTGTTTCTGTCATATTTTACTCCTGCTTCTTGTCTGTCCTTAAGTGTTTTTTAACTGTTTCATCTGCCAACTGATGAGGCTTTTGTTTCTTTTTGGAAAGACTGTGTCTTCTTGCATTCTTTCCCTGTTTTCACTCCAGAATTCATCTGCTTCTCTGTTCATTAGGATTACTAGATCACATCCTTCATACTTGGAAGTTTTTTAAGGACAGCAGTGTTTGATGCATTATGAACATTATGAACTAGGTAAATTTACACCTCAGTGCAAATAATTATGAATTTTGGAAGCAACACAAAATTTTAGTGCTTCCAGAAAAATTCATTTTGAAATATATATTTTATGTTATATATTTCTAAAAATTCTGCTACTTGGGGCTACACATTGAATATCACTCATTTTATCCTTCTGACAAGTCTATGCAATTGTTTTATAGAATCCTACAAAGGGTGAAGGGCCAATCTATCTCATTTGGATAGGTGTTAATTCAAAGATCGGATATGCAATTGCTATACTGTAAGTGGGTGCTTATGATAAAAACAAAGCCTAAGATCTCAATTGATATAAGAAATTATCTGTCCAAGGGGACAGTGTTAACCTCATCCTTCCCTGCTTCTCACTTTACACAGTACAAATTGTCCAAGGATAGGGTTCATGGATGTAAGTTATGATAATTGAAATCATGGATGGAATCATATAATTCACCAAGATAATGCCTCAATTTAAATACCCGATTTAAATAAACTGCTCCTGATACTCCTTCCTGTTTTCAGTCTTTCATTCACACATACTGGTGTAATTCTGATTGCTAAATTAAATTGATTTATCACTCCATAGAGCACTGACAACAGCCAGGAAATATAGTTTGTGCAAATCTTTGATAACTTTATTTCTCTTGGTCTGGAAAATTGCAGCACATAGCATACACATTGCTTACATCAAACTGGAGATGATAAGAAGTGAATCAAATATAAATGCAGTAGCAACAATATGTATTAAATCCAATAAATAATTCCAGCTAGAGTAGACCAACTGAATCAATGAGAAATTAGTAAATTCAATTGATTCGGTGTGTCTGCTTTAATTGAGACTAGCAATTGAATTTAGCCAGTAGTTTATTTAAATACATTTACATGTTATGTAAATATTTTCTATTTGCTATATTAGGACAACTGTCTTTAAAATATACGTACATATTAAACATACAGCACCTACTTACCTCACTGTGGGGTATGGTGTCCAACAGAAATACTACAATGTCAAAACTTTTTATAAATCCCTAAAATTGGTAGATATATGAATATTTCTGACAGTTGGGGAGAATGGTCCCGGTTATCTTCTGTCATTGTATAGAAAATTCAAGAAGATAGCTCTTCTAATTTTTAAAATAAAATTTTATATAAAAAAATTGAAAATTCTCCAAAAATCTGTGGATTTGTGAAATGTTCTGAAATTTGGTGGGCTAACAGTGGTAATGTGCTCTACCATTGTAGCAAGTTTCACACCAATAGCTTTAAGAATGAGGGAGAAAGGAGCACTTGAAGTTCCCCAAATATAGTAATTTAACTGCGCACACACAATTATTGTAAAGAAATAATAATGAAATTTTGTTACACTCATTATAGTAACAAATTTTTCAGTAAGTATACTTTAGAAATGCTTTAGAAATGAAACACTAGCATTCCCCAGTTTTGTAATGACTTTTGAACCATTTTCTAAATTACTTTGCAGAATTCCCTCCCCAAAGTAGAATCTTCACAGATTTGATAGAGATATTGGTGGTTTACCATGTCAAAAGCTTTGTGGACATCCAGTTTTAATAACAGGAGTTTCTTTCTCTCATAGTTTACATTAAGTCTATTTCTGATTTGATGTGCTAGTCTTCTGTTTTTAATAAAACTGTATTGGTCTTCTGCTATTAATTTTGGGATTATGTCTATCAATCTATTAGCAAGGATTTTTTGTAAAAATTTATAATCTACGTTACATGGTGTAATTGGCCTATTAGATTTGGGGCTGGTCTCCTCTTTATTGAATTTTAAAATTGTGATTATTTCAGAACTTTCCCATGTTTCAGGGATGGTTCTGTTATTTAATATCTCATTAAATAAATTATCTAAATTAGGAATAATTGCAGATTGGTATATTTTGTAAAAGATAGGGGTAAGGCAATCAAGACTAGGGGAAGAGTTTGGTTTAAGTTTATTAATAACCTCTTCAAATTCCTTACTGGTAATAGTTTTGTTCAGTCCTGCTTGTGCTTGAGGGTCTAATTTTCTTGTAATAGTTCCCTCTGTTCTTCCATTTTCTTTATTTGTGTACAGTTTTTTTTTTGTAATAACTTGCCATTATTTCCCTCAGATCTTCTTCCTTAGTTTTTATTTATCACTTTCCATACTTCAATTTAGTTATTATATTCCTCTCTTTCTTTTTTAAAAATAACTTGTTAGTCTCTTTGTGTTATTTATAGAATTAATCTGGAAGTCTTTTTTTTTTACAAATAAGTATTTATTGTTACTTCAATTTTATCTAAATATTCTAATAACTACTTATTCTCTTTCCATCTTTCCTTATTTTGATCTGATGGTTTTTTTAAAAAAATCTGCAATAATTTATCTCCATTCTGTTTTAGCCCTCACTTACCTCTTTTTTAATACCCTTTTCTATTGTGACATGTCTTCCTCAATAATGGTTTAAAGTCATCCCAAATTGTGTTCTCCTTAAAGTCAGGCAATCTATTAATTCTAAAACATTACTTTATTTAATCTTTTATCTCTTATTTATCTTGTCTCCTAAATATAACCAGTGGATTAAATTTCCACTTATATTCATTCTTCCTACTATATCTCAGTTTTAAGAAGAGAGGTGCATGATCTCTTGACCATCTACTTCCCACTGATGATTAGATTATGGGTCATATTTTATCCCCCCCCCCCCCCAAATCTATTGTAGAAAATTTATTATGTCTGGTTGAAAAATGTGTGGAAGTGTCAACTTCCTGGATATTCAATTTCTTGAAATTAATTTTACATTCCCCTCCCATTATTTCTAGCCCTCTTGTTCTTCCTTTTCTTATATAGATCTAAACTCATGTCCCCTCCAATGATTGTATCCCCCTCTGCCTCCTGTTCAATTTTTAAAAGGTTTTATTAATGAATCTTATTTGCCTCTGGTTGGGGACAGAAACACTAATTAGTGAAACTTTGCAATTATTTATTTTTTATTTATTACTATCATAAATCTCCCATTCACATCAGTAATTATTTTCCCTGCTTTGAAATCTAGGTCATTTTTATGATATTGGTTCCCCCCCTCTAAAGATTTTTTTGTGTCCATAGATTCAAATTGAGCTCCCCAATTAGTAATGTTGTCAGTTTTGATCTCCCCCTTTTTGTGGGTCTCTTGCAAAAAAAACCACACTTATTTGATTTTCAGTTAAGAATTTGCTTAACATGTGTTTTTAAATGGTTGACTCAAAACTTTTAATATTCACAGATATAATCTTTAAATCACCCACCAATCCTTAATTGATTAACTTTGAAACTCTTCATGATTTCAATTCCCTTTATATCATAGTTTTGCTTAACCATCCCTTCCCTCACCCCCACCCTGACTACCCATCTGGATTTCAATTCCTCCCTGCTACCCATGGAAAGAATGGCAAAGAAGCTACTTCCTGCCATCTTCTATACAGATTTAACTGTTTATTGTATGTTTTGTGTTAATGTTAGTTGTGCATGATTTGTATAATGTATTTATTATTTTAAAACTTTAAAAACTCTGAAAAACTAGGTCTCATCCCCCACATCTCCAATATCCTTTTTCTGTATAGACTGAAGTAGAAATATACATTTTCTTGGTTTTCCTCATGTTTGATCATATGTGCTCAATATCGGTGAGTGGGACAATACAGTTTATTCATTTTTATCAGACTGTAATGATAGATTTGAGTAACATTTTTATGATCTTGTTTCCCACTTTCATATTGTTATTTCATGATATATCATTTAGAGTAGGAATTTGTGCTCGGACTGCAAGACACAGCATCCTTCATGAGCTATAGCAAATATTTATTTATTTATTTATTTGCAATGTTTATATACTGCTCTTCTCAACCCCAAAGGGGACTCAAGGTGGTTCATAGTGATATAATTGAAAAAGGAGTGCCATATATTAGGCTGTTGTGCCTTGGCTAAGGAATTCTACCCTAAATTCAACAGGGTGACTAGATTCCTGCTCTCAGGATGTGATTGGCCATGTTGGGTATTTGTTGTGATTTATTTGGAATTGGTGTATAGGTGGCTTATTGTATCAGTTCATGTCATAAGTCAAAACTGCTTTAGTGTGTTCTCTTTCAGAAATTCAACTCTTTGGTAGTTTGGTAAGGCATTATTTTCAAACCTTGAAAATAATATATGTTGTCTTATGACATAAGAGTTGTGTTATGGATTGAATTTTCTCTGAAACAGCTGTGGTCTTGCCCAAGTGCCTCAGAGACAAAATTATAATCTATGTTGGGAAGGGACACACACATTACATTCTCTTTCTAACTAAATGGCACCTATTATTTTATGCCTGCAGGTTCCCTCTACCCACTAATCTTTTACAGATTGTTTCACCATCATAAGATGCTCTTGGGTGCATTCACTGAAAACTCATTTGAGTTTTGTCAATATAAGCTCCAGCAGTAGTTTTTGTACATGTTCTTTCTTTCTGGTTCCTTTATCTCCAAAGGTGATGATGCATTTTCTTTTGAAATAAAACTGCCATATTGAAATCAGAAAAGCACAGACTGACATTACATCCACATATCATCCAACATTTCACAGAGGAACATTGACCACATGTTGCCAAGTCATGTTAGAGTTTTGTAAGCATGGCAAGAAGTTGTTAATGAGAAAGAACAGAGAAGCTAGTGATGAATTTACAGTAGAGTTAATGTAGTTTGACAGCACTTTAAATGTCATGGAGTTCTGGGATTTGTAGTTTGGTAAGGCATTATATCTCATGTGTAATAGTTCTAATGATTATAATTTATAGTTATGTGTCAGTGTCTAGTTATTATTCCTACATTTTGGGGAAGGGAGAAACTGGGACACTGAAAGACAATTCATAATGTTCCTGCAAAATTCTGCCCATGTCTTATACATATAACCACAATCACATTGTAGAGTGCGACTGTCTATGTGACACAGATATAGTAGTTCTGTGGATCTATCCTGTGTGATCCTGGGATCTATAGTTGACAGACTGAACATTCTGTGTTTCCATTTGCTCATTTGAACTTTGGCTCTTTTAAATTCCTGCTCAAACTACAAACCTCAGGATTACTTAAATTAGTCCCATGACACTCAAAATGCTATCATAAATGCTACAATGTTGTACTCCAGACAAAAGGTCTTCTTGAACATTCTATGCATCTTTCCCTGAAGTCCCTGAAGTCTAAGGATATCAAGACTCTCCAGATGTTTTAGGTAGTACAAGCTTTGAAAAGAGTTCTCCACCTTAAAATCCATGCATACACTCTGTTAATAGGATTCAGATAAGATTCGATATCACATCACACACTTAAAAAGTAAATAAATGCCAGTAAGGGGATTCAACACACAGAAAAAGAAATAGAGGCAGAGAGAAGGTTTAACCCTAACCCTAGTCACAGTGAGTCTCTTTTTTAGCTGCTTTAATTCTATTTTTAGAGAGATAAAGCCGAGTAGAAATATATAAATAAATAAAATTCCCAATTTCTGATTTTTGTTTAAATGGCTGTTCTTGACTCCATCATCTCTTTGTGTTAATCATATTTATTATCTTTACATTGAATCCCTGTGCATCCACAACTAAACTTTCTATATTTTTGTATTAGTAGTTACAGTCATAATTAAACTTTAGTAGCAGATCATGCAACTATAAATTTAGTCTTATGGAAATAAAGAAATGGAGGATACAATGTATTGTTTTCCACCACATTTTTACTGATCTATATCTCTGTGAGCTCTATTCTACAAAACCTTCAGAACAAAATGCAAATTGGATAATTTTACTGTAGCATTGCTGAGTTCTCTGCTTCTCCCAGAGCTCCAGCTGACATTTAGTGTGAAGGATAGATGGAAGATGTTCGGATGAAGGAAGTACTTTCTGACTTCCATGTTCTGCCCTTTAGTGACAAAACTGAATCTAATCTAAAAGACATTATATTACAAGTGGAAAAATGTGTTTTTGTCAGTTACAATGCTTGGTTTGTAAAGTATCAAGATAATATTACAGTAGTTACTCCACATTCACAGACCTTAGGGGTGCAGGATCCACACAAAAGTGGGAAAACTGCAGAAATAAGTAAAAAATTACAAATGCTTTTTTATTGGACTTGGAAGGATACTTCCCTAGGTATTTCTAGATCCTCCATTGTGATTCTATTGAACCCCTACACCAAAATAAAGACCAGGCATGAGAACATGCAGCTAAAGGGCCAGTTTTGAACTTATTTATATATTTATGGTAACTTTTGGGAGAACATGTAAACTGAGTTAACCTGTCAGGGAAAATAACTTGTCAAAAGTAAACATTTTGTTATCAATCATCTGTTGGGAAATGTCCTTGGGTCAGGTGTCACTTCAGTTGGCCACACCCAAGGACCATCTTTGTACTAGCATCATAGATGATGACTATAGAGGGGTAGATAAACCTTAAATAGGCTCTAATCTGCCCCTTTTCACATTGTTAGGGCTGGTGAAGCCAACTGGCCCCAAACACTCCCAGTCTCCCTCGAGAGGATTTCAATTACACCCTAAACCCCACACTACATGGGCTCACCATTTCAGCTGCAGATGGGGTTTTTGCTCCCAAATTTTGGAAAGAGATTCACATAGAATTCACGCTTTTAAGAAAGATGTGAAAATGGTATCTTTTCACATTGGTCTTTAAAACTCTTTCAGTTATTGTATGCCTCTAATAGTCTCCCCCCTTTAAATTGGTAACATTTGTTTGCTACCTTAAGTCCTATTTTAGTATTGAAAGGAATGATATAATGTAGTTAATTAAATTATTGCTAAATAAACATGTAGGAATTATACCAGTTCAAAAAAAAAGGGCAGGTGTGAGGAGGAGTCTTGTTGGGAGGGAGGGAGAAAGGTTATGCACTCACTTCTTTTAAAAAATCGACTTAAGCATATGATCAGGGAGCAACTGATTTTCAAGGCTGAATGGGTAGAGATAGGTAGGAGGCTGTATTTGTTCAGGGATGAGAGGAACATATTGTGCACATAGCAGAGGAAGGGTTGTTTTTTCATATTGCGGGATTCGTTTTAATTACTGGAAACTGAGTTTTGATTGTCCTTGTGAGATCCAGAACAAACTTTGTCAGGGCTGATGGCCTAAGTACCCTGATCTTGGAAGCTAAGCAGAGATATGCTTCGTTACTCCTTGGATTGGAAACTGCCAATGAACCTCAGGTGCTGTAGGGTATACGAACCCAAGATTATATAATATGAACATTTTTATAGAAATATATAAATCACCACTCTCTTTGGTAAGGGTGTGGGGATTTCCTAACTACTTAACAAGGGAAACAAAAACACCTTTGAGAGTCCATGTTATAGTTTTTGTAAACTGAAATATGCACAATGAAAGAAGTGTTCAGCATACACCATATTCAGTTTCCCTATAGTGTATTCTCTTGTCAGTTAACCCCAAATGACTGGACAAAGCAGCAGAGATTTTTGTAAACACTTACAAACCACCAACCTCCTTTTCTCATTTCAAGTGAAGAATGTTTTGTATTGTGGGTCAGACAGAAGCCAAGAGCACACAGAAAAGCTTTGAGATTAATAAATCTAGTCTGCTTTGGCAGTGTCAATGTTTTGTAGTTTATGTTCTGGTCTGTTAGATTTGCAGTTTAATCCACCACTGAGCTGTGATTACAATCTCCCCTAAGCCAGTCCTCAGCAGAGATGGCAACATCCAGGCGGCATTTCCTTTTCTGTTTCTCACTATCAGTCTATAGCAGGTCTCTGATCAGGTTTCTTAAGACACAAGTCAGTCTTTGCAGAGATACTTCCCACCATTTCTGAGTTAGTTTCAAGACTCAATCACTCTCCTGCTTTGAAGGGTGGGAAAATATTGCAGTGTCTTTTTTCTTCTCTCTCCATATCCTTCACACTGATGTATTTGCTACTAATTCAATGACTTCTGTGCCAATTTTTATCCAATATTATTAATAGAAAAGTTTGACTCTTATGTAATCAAAACATCTGTATCCACATATGCAAAGAGACTCCAAAGTCAGAAATCATCATCATCATCATCATCATCATCATCACCACCACCACCACACACTTTTTTCCTATTATGGTCACCAAAGCAGCTTATATTTTGAGTTAGAACAAAAATTGCAAAACAAAATGTAATAAGCATTAACTCATCTAATTTAAAGATTAATTTTAAAACAATTAAAACACATTGAGCAATTATTAAAATACAGTAAGCCCACTGAACATCCTTTTACACTTACTAGTTAATGTCTGAAGACCTGTTAATAATAATGTTTGAGATTCTATATTGGTTACTCAAAGTATTCTAAACTAAGGGTCCTTCCAGACAGGGACCAAAATGTGGGCCCTGTTGGAAAACCCCATTTTATCCCAAATCATTTAGATACAACGAGTATCTGGCCCCACCCACTGTGCTGGACACACATTGGATTTGGTCTTTTGTCAGGGATGGGAGCATGGTGGCGGTGTTGAGGAGTTGTCCATCTCTCCATTGCCATGGACCGACCACCACCTGGTCAGATTTAGACTTACTGTACCTCCTAACCTCTGCAGAGGTGGGGGACCCATTAAGTTGGTCCGCCCCAGGAGGCTTAGGGATCCGGACGGATTCCTGACGGCTCTTGGGGAATTTCCCGCCTCCTCGGTTGGTGATTCTGTTGATGCCCTGGTCTCTCTCTGGAACAGGGAGATGACTAAGGCAATAGACATGATTGCTCCGGAAGTCCCCTCTCAAGTAGCCGAGCTAAACCAGCTCCTTGGTTCAACGAGGAGTTGGCAGTGATGAAGCGAAAGAAGAGGGAACTAGAGAGCGTGTGGCGTTCTGATCCGAGCGAGCCAAACCGAACACGGTTTGTGTCCTTTTTAAGGGCATATGCCGCGGCAATAAAGGCTGCGAAGAAATCTTTCTTCGCGGCCACTATTGCGTCTGCAAAGAACCGACTGGCTGAGCTGTTTCGAGTTGTCAGAGGCCTTTTAAATCCCGTCGCTCAAGACGGGAGCCCTGGCAACCCGGCAGCCCGCTGTGATGCTTTTGCTCGGTTCTTTGCAGACAAAGTCGCTTTGATCCGTTCTGGTCTGGACACCATATTAACGGCAGTAGATGAGGATGTAGCTGGAGCACCTGCTTGTCCGGTTTTATTGGATTCATTTCAATTGGTGAAACCCGAGGATGTGGACAAGATATTTGGAGGAATGAGGCCTACCACATGCATCCTGGACCCCTGTCCATCCTGGCTTTTGAAAGAAGCCAGAGGGGGATTGGCCGAGTGGGTGAAGGTGGTGGTTAATGCCTCCCTTTCATGAAGGCATCATTCCGGCGACCTTAAAACAAGCTATAATAAAACCGCTGTTGAAAAAACCATCACTGGACCCCACTCAATTCGACAACTATCGGCCAGTTTCCAATCTCCCCTTCTTGGGCAAAGTCTTGGAACGTGTGGTGGCCTCACAACTCCAGGTATTCTTGGTAGACACTGATTATCTAGATCCGGCACAGTCTGGCTTTAGGCCGGGACATGGTACCGAGACGGCCTTGGTCGCCTTAGTGGACGATCTGCGCCGGGAGCTCGACAGGGGGAGTGTGTCCCTGTTGGTGCTGCTGGACCTCTCAGCGGCCTTCGATACCATCGACCACGGTATCCTTCTGGGACGCCTCACGGGGATGGGCCTTGGAGGTACTGTTTTGCAGTGGCTCCGGTCATTCCTAGAGGGTCGGTCTCAGAAGGTGTTATTGGGAGACACCTGTTCAACCCCACAACCGTTGTCTTGTGGGGTTCCTCAGGGCTCTATACTTTCTCCCATGTTGTTCAACATCTACATGAAATCGCTGGGTGAGATCATCCGGAGTTTCGGGGTACGGTGTCATCTGTACGCAGATGATGTCCAACTCTGTCACTCCTTTCCACCTGCTACTAAGGAGGCTGTCGAGGTCCTGAACTGGTGCTTGGCCGCTGTGACGGTCTGGATGAGGGCGAACAAATTGAAATTGAATCCAGACAAGACAGAGGTACTCCTGGTCAGTCGCAAGGCCAAACAGGGTATAGGGTTACAACCTGTGTTGGATGGGGTCGCACTCCCCTTGAAGACACAGGTTCGCAGTCTGGGTGTGACCCTGGACTCATCGCTGAGCCTGGAACCCAGGTTTCGGCGGTGACCAGAGGAGCATTCGCACAGTTAAAACTCGTGCGCCAGCTGCGACCATACCTTGGGAAGTCTGACTTGGCCACGGTAGTCCACGCTCTGGTTACATCCCGCGTAGACTACTGCAACGCTCTCTACGTGGGGTTACCCTTGAAGACTGCTCGGAAGCTTCAAATGGTCCAACATTCGGCAGTCAGGTTGCTAACAGGAGCGGCACTCAGGGAGCACACCATTCCTCTGTTGCGCCAGCTCCACTGGCTGCCAATCTGCTACCGGGCACAATTCAAGGTGCTGGCTTTAGCCTATAAAGCCCTAAATGGTTCTGGCCCTACTTACCTCTCCAAATGCATCTCCTCCTATGAACCGACTAGGACATTAAGATCATCTGCGGAGGCCCTGCTCTCGGTCCCGCCCGCATCGCAGGTGCGGTTGGCGGAGACAAGAGACAGGGCCTTCTCGGTGGTGGCCCCCCGGCTGTGGAACGCCCTACCTGTGGACATTAGACAGGCCCCCTCACTGCTGGCATTCCGGAGGAATGTCAAGATCTGGCTTTATGAACAAGCGTTTGGCTAATTGTGCAATGAATCACAGTAAGATGATACAATCGAACACAGGAATTGGTATAAAGGATTATGATTGCGGATTCTGATTTTGATTTGTTTGCTGAGGCGCACGTTTATGTTAATGATTGCTTGATTTGATATGTTTTGTATAATGTGTTTTAACTGCTTTTTGATGTTGTTGTGTTAACTTTTACTATGTAAACCGCCTTGAGTCACCTTTTTTGGCTGAGAAAGGCGGTATAGAAGTAAAGCAAATAAATAAATAAATAATAAATAATCCATTAGATCAGGGCCTTCCTAAAAGGCCCAGTTCTAATGGGGTATGGGCCCTTTCTTTGGGCTCCATGAGCCCGGAGTAGTCAAGAGGCCACCCCCCAATACCCCCCCCCAAAGCCGTAACAAAAAACTTACCAGGTCACCATGATGCCTCTCTGCAAGCCTCTTGGAACATAACAACGACATGTTAGGATATGTGTGTGTGTGTGGGGGGGAGAGATTGATCCTGGGCCTTCTGCCTCCTGGCGTGTCATTGGTACATTCCAGGTGATTTGTAGGGAGGCATCACGGTTGCCCAGTAAGTTTTTTGTTGTTTTTAGGGCTTTTTTGGGGGGGGGGTTGGGTGGCCCAATGCCATCCCAAAAGTTTGCGGGATGGCCCTTTTTCCCAGGGTGTGGAGTCTTAAACCTGCTAAGAAGTGAGTTTAACGTACGTCTGGAAGTGCCTTAAATAGCAGCTTTTGATATAACCTAATTCCACAATTGTGATTTACTGGACAGCAGATGCTGCGAGTGATGGGAGTATGTTATTCCATGCATTGTAATACAGCAGACTTACATTTCTACCCACCAGCAATCTCAGGTGCATGGGGAACTTGTGATAGCAATTCTGCTTCTGATTGTTACACCAGATAGTAACAGCTGGGAGGATGGAACAGGGACCTGACAGAAGAAGAAATCAGGATTGAAAAACTTCCACAATTCCTACTTATTTCCTAAACTACTGAATACGTATAGATCATGAATATGTACCAGTCACACATAGTAACTCTACATTATGCATTCATAACTCAAGTTGTGATTTCCAGCCATCAACAAAAGCAACAGTAACAGCAAGAACAACAATGAGAGTGATATACCTTTTTAAAAAGAGGGAAGCATCCTTTCCAGAACAATCCAGTAAAAAGTTAACCAGTTTATCAGCCAACAGACATTGAAAAGTCCAGTGGAATTTGAGAAAATAAGGGGAAGTGTCTTTGAAAAAAGTAGAAGATAGGATCATGCCACATGACATAATTTTATTGCAAGTTACTTTTGCTCCCCTTATTTTGGGATAGCATAGAAGTTTCCTTTGAAAATCTTCCCCACTGCTTCCAAAACCTTCATTGCTTTGCTTAGTAAGCTTTTATGTTTCATATTAGTCTTGATAGAAACAAAAGTATGTGACTCCCATGTTTCTCTCTTCACTGAAACCAATCAGGTAATGCCAGGACCGGGCTAAAAGAAGGTCACTACAAAATAGGTGGACATGAAATAATACCAAAAACATTCACATTGTGGTCCCTAGTAGACATCATTCTTATGACTAATGATTGTTTTTAATTTAGTTTGTCTTTTTTGTTTCTTTTTTCCCTTACTCCTCTCTTCTCAGACCGGTCTTTCAGTTCATCATAATCTGTATCCTTATTGTTGCTATTACAATTATTAGTAGTATTCTCCCACCTTTTCTCTCAAATGTAGATTCAAGGCAGCTTATAGATTCAAGGAAATGTAGTTTTTCAAAAGATCGACATTACATTTGAAATAAAGGATTAATAAAGCCAAAAACAATGTAAAAGTACAAGTTTAAAGTTTAAAAGGAAGTTTTGAAAACAGTACAATAAAAAAAATCACAGCACGCTCTTAAATGTCTTTTCCTTTAAAAGCTTTATGTTCTTAAAAGCTTTTTGAGTTAAATGACAATGCAACCAATGCCTCCACAGACAATGGCAAATCTCAGTGAAATGAAGGACTTCTGGCCAGAGAATATAATAGAGTCACACTTGAGGATCTAGAAAATGCCTATAGAACACACAGAGAGGGAGTATTTGGTCAGACATGACTATAGGAAACCGCAAATACAGGGACCATTTTCTCTGTGTATGTGCTTGTGTTTCTTTGCTTGTAACAAAAGGGCAGCAATTATAGCTTCTATGATACTGTTGTTTTTTTTTATCTTAGTAGATGTTTGGTGTTATTTTCTGATCAAGGTTTTGTAGATGATGAATTATAAATCTCTAAACAGTTAAGGTCCAGGATATTTAAAATACCACATCTCCCTATAGAACTTACCTAACTTTTTAAATGCTTGGGATAAGGATTTTTCTTAATTCCACCCCTTTTTATTTGTGAGGCTGGAAGAGAGCCTTCTCAGTGGCTGCTTCTGGATATGGATCCTTAGTAGGTCTCCTCCCTACTTCTTCTTTTTCCCTGGAATGGTAGGTCTTTTCTATTTAGATAGACCTTCAGATTTTAATCTAGTTGGGGCAGTGAAATAGCTAGGTTTTAATGTCCATTTAATTTTATTCAATTAATGTTTTATTTAAGAGGATTGCATTTCAAGTTTTTTTAAAATGTGTGTATTCACATTATTTTAGCTGTATTGTTTTAATGTATGGTGTGAGCTGCTTTGGGTCCCACGTGGGAGGAAAATGTCAATATAAATACTATCAGGCCATTTCTCACTGCTTTTACAGGTTTGGATAATTCATATATTTCTTTAAATAGATCATGTGGTTGATATATTTACGTAATGTGGTTGAAGTATCTATCAGAACCCCTTGGGCTGTGCACCCACTTAGCAGCCTCTCAAAAGCCTAGTTATATTACAAGGAAGGTAAACAGCAGCTGTCTTCAGGATCCCTTACTTTGCAAAAGAGAAAAAAAAGAGGACAGCCAAAAAAAAAACCTTGCTTTCCAACTCTCTCCCGCATGTCCTTAAAAATTCTATAAGTTTGGCCAACAAAATGGAAATTATCAGAAAAGTCGAAGCTGGTTAAAAAAAAAGCATTTTTGGATGCATTTTGGAAGCAGTCAAGTAGTCTGCAGAAAATTCATTTTGTTTTAATTTACTCATGCTAGGCTTATCTGACCTAGTTGTTTCACTTCATATGCACATATTGTTAGTTTTGAATAAAATGTTTGTTGAAACATGTTGAACTGCTCTTCCTTTTGGTGATGTGGGAACCTATTTCTACTCTTTTCATGCTATTTCTACCCTGGTACCAAAATATTATTTCAAAGAAACAATGCTCAGGAATGAATATATACTTGTATTACATTATAATAGATGCTAAAGGATGAAAGCATCTTAAATCCAAGAAAGGCCTGACAAAAGTTAAAATATTAGAGGGCTGTCCCAGAACAGGTTTTTTTTTTGTACCATTATATAATGATTAAAAGATTAGCTTAGGTTGTCAGTAGGCCTGGGTAACAACGCAAAAATTTGTTTCTAAAATGGATTCGTTTTTTGGGGGTTTTTGCGTTTCGATATTTAAAATAATTACAAAATTTTCCTTTTTAAAAGTTCGGTATTTACGAAATTTCGTTATTATTAACGAAACAATTCATTAAAATGGCGGACGCGGTTGTGCAACTTGCTCCCTTCTTCGCCCGGCAGGCACTTTGGGTCGCCCCAAATTGGCCCTGGCAGAGAGAGGGAGAGCGGGAGCGTGCATGCGCACGGCCCTGAAACCAGGAGCCCTGGTAGGAGTCGTCGCTGCCTCTACTGCTGCATCCTCCTCCTCCTCCTCCTCCTCCTCCTCCTCTCCACGCTTCAGGCTTCACTTCCTCTCTCTCTCCCTCTCTTGGGGCCGCCGGGAGAGGCGATGAACCTACCCGGAAAGCTTGGCGATCTTGACAAAGCTAAACACATCCATTCATGCAGCCGCCTGAGCTCTGCCCGCTCGCCTCGCTCGCCCTTCTCTCGCTCACTCCAGCAGCTCCATGCCTGGGAGAAGGCGGCTTGGCAGGGCAGCTCTCCTTCTCTTCCTTTCCCCAGCAGAAGAAGCAGAAGCAGCAGCAGCAAACCTTGGCGGGGACGGGAGCTGCTACCCCCCTCCGGCGAGTTGTTGCACGCCCAACAACTGGCCGGAGGGGGGTAGCAGCTCCCGTCCCCGCCAAGGTTTGCTGCTGCTGCTTCTGCTTCTTCTGCTGGGGAAAGGAAGAGAAGGAGAGCTACCCTGCCAAGCCGCCTTCTCCCAGGCATGGAGCTGCTGGAGTGAGCGAGAGAAGGGCAAGCGAGGCGAGCGGGCAGAGCTCAGGCGGCTGCATGGATGGATGTGTTTAGCTTTGTCAAGATCGCCAAGCTTTCCGGGTAGGTTCATCGCCTCCCCATCCTCCTCTTCCTCCCTCGTCTTCACGGCATGTTTTGCTTTCGGGATTCTTCCAGGCTTTCCCTGGGGGTCTCTGGTGCCTCCTGGCGATGCTGGCGAAAGAGGGGCAACTAGGCAGGAGAGGAACCAGTGGCCCCGGTTCAACTTCCTGGCGAGTCCCGGGGGCTCTGCTTCTCCCCACCCTTCCTCCCCCCTTCCCCAGAGTGGGCATCTTGATCTCCATCCCTAAGGGGCATTTATTCTTGCAGGAGCAGAAAAAAGTGAAGCAGCCTTAAATGCCAAATCATTTCTGAGTATAAGCAGAATGTCATTCTATAACCAGCGAGAAAAATGCAGCCAGCTGGGCTTAGAGGCAAGAAGGAGTACCAATACGCAGAGCTTTGGGAGCTGAAATAATAACGAAACAATTACAAAACAATTACAAAATAGCTTTAAAAATTCGTTTTTTAAAAAAAATGCTCCAGATTGCTCCAGACTGATTCGTTATCGTTTTGTAATTTTTAACGAATTACGAATTAACGAAACGAATTGCCCAGCCCTAGTTGTCAGTATTTAATGAAAGCACCATTTAACATACTTATTTACTTAGGCGATCACTCGTTGGACGAGTAGGATAGTCTTCCATGATCTGTATTCTTGTGGACCTGTAGGTGGCTGCGGAGCCCTATTCTTGACCTGCATCTTCTCCCACAGTGAGCACATTGGTTTCCACGTGGAAGGCGGTCTCGGTCAGGGTTGGCTTCCTGGCACGTTTCTCTCTTTCACCCTCCATTCGTGCCTCTTCAAATTCTGCAGCACTGCTGGTCACAGCTGACCTCCAGCTGGAGCGCTCAAGGGCCAGGGCCTCCTAGTTCTCAGTGTCTATGCCAGAGATTTTAAGGTTGGCTTTGAGCCCATCTTTAAATCTCTTTTCCTGTCCACCAACAGGACAGGAATTCCATTCTTGAATTCGGAGTAGAGCAACTGCTTTGGGAGATGGTAGTCAGGCATCCGGACAATGTGGCTCGTCCAGCAGAGTTGATGGCGGAGGACCATCACTTCAGTGCTGGTGGTCTTTGCTTCTTCCAGCACGCTGACGTTTGTCCACTTGTCTTCCCAAGAGATTTGCAGGATTTTCCAGAGGCAGCATTGATGGAATCGTTCCAGGAGTTGCATGTGACATCTGTAAACAGTCCACATTTCGCAGGTGTATAGCAGTGTTGGGAGGACAATAGCTTTATAGACAAGCACCTTGGTATCGCTATGGATGTCCCGGTCCTCTAACACTCTCTGCTTCATTCAGAAAAATGCTGCATTTTCAGAACTCAGGCGGTGTTGTATTTCAGTGTCGATGTCGACATTGGTGGAGAGGTGGCTGCCAAGGTAGCGGAAATGGTCAACATTTTCTAATGTTACACCATTAAGCTATATCTCTGGCATTAGAAAGGGGTGGCTGGTGACTGCTGGAACAGCACTTTGGTTTTCTCGATGTTCAATGACAGGCCGAGCTTCTGCGTATGCTTCTGCGAAGGTGTTTAGAATGGCTTGTAGATCTTCTTCTGAATGGGCACAGACGACATTGTCATCAGCATACTGGAGTTCTATAACAGATGTTATTGTAACCTTGCTTTTGGCTTCCAGTCTGCTGAGGTTAAACAGCTTGCCATCTGTCTGATAGATGATTTCCACTCCGGTGGGAAGCTTCCCATCAACAAGGTGAAGTATCAAAATGATGAAGATGGAGAATAAAGTTGGGGCAATAACACATCCCTGTATGATGCCTGATTCCACCTTAAATTGGTCACTTTGGGAGCTGTTGCTGTCCAAGACTGTTGCCATCATGTCATCATGGAGGAGCCGCAGGTTGTTCACAAATTTGTTAGGGCACCCGATTTTTTGGAAGATGGTCCAGAGGGCACTGGGATTCACTGTGTCAAATGCCTTTGCAAGGTCGATGGATGCCATGTACAGAGGTTGATTTTGTTTTCTGCATTTCTCTTGGAGCTGTCGTGCAGTGAAGATCATGCCCACGGTTCCTCTGGAGGGGCGGAAGCCGTGCTGGGATTCTGGGAGGGTGTCTTCTGAGAGGGATAGAAGGTGGGTTGCAAGGATTCTTGCGAGGATTTTCCCAGCGGATGTTAGAAGGGAGATACCTTGATAGTTTCCACAGTCTGTTCTCCCCCCCCCCCTTTTTTAAGAGGGTGATGATGGTCGCATCCTTGAAATCTGCTGGGATTTTCTCAGTCACCCACACTTTTTTCTATGAGCTGGTGGAGTTGTTGTGTCAGCTCAGGTTCTCCCTCTTTAAAGATTTCAGCAAGGATCCCATCCGGTCTGCTGGCTTTGTTATTTTTTTTTTTTGTTGGCTGATAGCATTGCTGACTTCTTCCAAGCTAGGCGGTGCTGCAAGCTTATCCCTGGTTTGTTGTTGAGGGATTTGTGAGAGAACCTCTTTGGCCACATTGGAGCTGTGGTTCAGGAGGCTTTGGTAGTGTTCTTTCCAACGTAGTGCAATTGAGTTTTGGTCCTTCAGGAGTTTGGTTCCATCTGATGAGTGTAGAGGCTGTATGCCATGGTTTCTTGGTCCGTAGATGACTTTTGTGGCTTTGAAAAATCCCTCAGCATCATGGGTATCTGCTAGGTGTTGGATTTCTTCAGCCTTCTTTGTCCACCAGTTGCTCTTGAGTTCTCTTGTCTTTCTTTGGACCTCAGCTTTTACACTCGCGTAGATCTTTTTCTTAGCAGCACAGTTGATGTCTCTCCGCCATGTTTGAAAGGCTTTTCTTTTCTTGTCAATTAGCTGTTGGATCTCGTTGTCATTTTCGCCAAACCAATCTTGATGTTTCTTGGTTTGATATGCAATAGTTTCTTCGCAGGCTTGGATGATGGAGGTCTTCAGTTTGTTCCAATGTTCCTCAACATTTTCGGGGGTTTTTTTTATCATGTCATCAGCAACCATACCATTGTATGACAATTCTAACAGAGCAAAACAAACACACAGATTAAAAAGAAAAAGAAAAAAACACACAGATTTTGCAAATTTGGTAGTTGGTTAAATGTCCTTTGACCAGTATCTGGCCACTTGGAGTGCCTCTGGTGTTGCCGCAAGAATGTCCTCCATTGTGCCTGTGGCAGGGCTCAGGGTGCATTGCAGCAGGTGGTCAGCGGTTTGTTCTTCTCCGCACTCGCATGCCGAGGATTCCACCCTGTAGCCCTATTTCTTAAGATTGGCTCTGCATCTCGTGGTCTGTTCAGCGCCTTCCAAGTCGCCCAGTCTTCTGTGTGCCCAGGAGGGAGTCTCTCATCTGGTATCACCCATGGATTGAGATTCTGGGTTTGGGCCTGCCACTTTTGGACTCTCGCTTGCTGAGGTGTTCCAGCAAGTGTCTCTGTGGATCTAAGAAAACTAAGTAGTTGACGTGCTGGCTGATACCCAAACAAGGGATGAGCTGGAGATGTCTCTGCCTTGGTCTTTTCACTATTGGCTGCTACTTCCCGGCGGATGTCAGGTGGTGCAATACCGGCTAAGCAGTGTAATTTCTCCAGTGGTGTGGGGCACAGACACCCTGTGATGATGCGGCATGTCTCATTAAGAGACACATCTACTGTTTTAGTGTGGTGAAATGTGTTCCACACTGGGCATGCATACTCAGCAGCATATTAGCATAGTGCAAGGGCAGATGTCTTCACTGTATCTGGTTGTGATCCCCAGGTTGTGCCAGTCAGCTTTCGTATGATGTTGTTTCTAGCGCCCACTTTTTGCTTGATGTTCAGGCAGTGCTTCTTGTAGGTCAGAGCACAGTCCAAAGTGACTCCCAGGTATTTGGGTGTGTTGCAATGCTGAGTGGGATCCCTTCCCAGGTAATCCTCAGAGCTCGGGATGCTTGTCTGTTCTTAAGGTGAAAGGCGCATGTCTGTGTTTGAGATGGATTAGGGATCAGTTGGTTTTCCCTGTAATAGGCATTAAGAGCACCTAGAGCTTCGGAGAGCTTCTGTTCTACCATCTCAAAGCTCCCTGCTTGAGCAGTAATGGCACGATCATCAGCATAGATGAAACTCTCTGTCCCTTCTGGCAGTGGCTGGTCATTTGTGTAGATGTTGAACATGGATGGAGCAAGCACACTCCCCTGAGGCAGGCCGTTCTTCTGTTTCCGCCATTTGTTTCTCTGGCCCTGGAACTCAACAAAAAAGCTCCTGCTTTGTAGCAGGTTTCCTATGAGGCGGGTGAGGTGGTAGTCCTTTGTGATATTATACATTTTTCTCAGGAGGAGGCGGTGGTTCATAGTATCATAGGCTGCTGACAAGTCTATGAAGACAGCTCCTGTGATCTGCTGCCTTTCAAAGCCATCTTCTATGTGCTGAGTCAGGTTCAGCACTTGCGATGTGCAGCTTTTGCCTTTTCTGAAGCCAGCCTGCTGTGGGATCAGATAGGGGTCTATATTTTCCATAATTCTATGCAAAATAAGTCTCTCCAGAACTTTGTAGAGGTGGCACAACAGGGAGATTGGTCTGTAGCTTTTTGGGTCATTACAATCTTTGCCTGGCTTCAAGATGGCGATGACTCTTGCTTTCCTCCAGATTTTGGGGATCTGACAGGATGCAGTGCAGTTGTTCATCAGCTCCAGCAGCCAGCACCTTGCTTTTGGACCAAAGTTCTTGATTTCTTCCATCCGTATATCATCCAAGCCAGCTGCTTTGCCATTCTTACATTTGTTGAGAGCCATGTTAAATTCAGTAGATGTAAAGGGTTAATGAAGGTTGTTGTTCTCAATCTCTTGTTGTCTGGCTATTGGTTTATTTCCTACTTTGGTGGCAAGGTTGGGTTTCCCGTTCTTCAAGAGTTGGTGTGCTATCTGATCTGCCTTTATGTTGGCATGGGTATTAGTTTGTGAGGGGTCATTGCTCAGCCATCTTAGCAACCTCCACGCCTTCTGGCTGCTCCTGCCCATGTCAACCTCTGTGATCAGCTTAATCCACTGTTCTTTCTTGGCTTCAGAGATGGAGGACACAATGTTCTGTGCTGCCTGAAGAGTCTGCTCACTTAATGGGTCTTCGTTGTGGAGCCTGTAATAGTTTTCCAACAAGGCAGCTGTTTCAGGAGTAATGCCCTGAAGGTAGTGGGTTCTGCAGCTTCTCGGTATAGAGGCCCGTGAGCAGGTTTTCACTATTTCAATAAAATGTTCGTATTCCTCAGGGATTGGCACGACCGATGTAATCATGTCATCTAACATGTCTGAGAATTTAGTCCAATCTGCCTTTCTGAAGTTGTATCTTCGTTTAAATCGAACTTCCTGAGGCCTTATTGTTGGGAACGGTGCTGTGTGTTTGGAATTGGTGGTCCCACTGATTTAGTGCATTGCTGTACAATGCTGTCGCTTACAGATAACAGGTCTGGGTTATAACCTCGGTGCCATCTCCCACTGTTGTAGGATGGTGGGAGCTTGCTATCATGGATGAGTGATAGTTTGTGCAGTTCAGACCAGGACAGGACAGCCTCTCCATTTCTGTCCTCTTGGGCATAGCCCCATACATGGCTATGGCTGTTGAAGTCACCAATTACTACCGCCCTTTGGTGCCTGTCAAAGTTCTTGGGGGAGGAGAAGCAGAACTCTTCATTTGGGGGCTTGTACACAGAGGTGATGGTGATGTTATTAAGCTCTACTGTTATAACCTCGATATTGTTTTCTTCAGTATTGTGGGCACTGCTGACTTGGAGGCCTGGTTTGACAAAGACAGCGCTTCCATACTGCGCATGTGGTCTTTCTGCTACTAGGATCATTCCTGGAACTTTTGGTCATTTCTGTCGTTCATCCCTGTGTGTTTCTTGGACACACAGCACATCACATTTCTTATCTCGGCACAGTTCATAGAGCAGTTGTTCTTTGGCAGCTGACATGCCTTCGATGTTGATTGAGATTATTGTCATGGTTGGTCCTGAAAAGGACCGTTGGTTGTTTTGCTTGCTTGTTTGCATGCTGCAAGTCATCTCTGGTTGCTTCTGGATCGAGAGAATCGGCCGTCTACGAAGACATTGCCCAGGGGATGCCCGGATGTCTTGCAATCCTGCGAGGAGGCTTCTCTCATGTCCCCCGGGGTGTTCTGTAGGTAGATGGTCCTTGAGTGCTATTTGGAGAATGGCTTGTTTGGAGGGCTCCTGAAGGGCTTGCGTGTTCATTTAGCTTTCTTGGAGTCTGCACTTGGGGGCAATCTTGATAGCCACCGTGGATCAGATTAGCCTGTGGTCTGTCCAGCGGTCGTCAGCACCTGTCATGGCTCATGTGAGGAGCACGTCACGTCGGTCTGTGTCACATGTGATTATGTAGTTGAAGAGGTGCTAGTGCTTTGACTGGGGGTGCTTCCATGATATCTTGAACTTGTTTTTCTGGCAGAAGAGCATGTTGGTGATGACAAGGTTTTGTCGAAGGCTTTCATGGCCGGAATCACTGGGTTGTTGTAGGTTTTTCCGGGCTATATGGCCATGTTCTGGAGGCAATTTTTCTCCTGACGTTTCACCTGCATCTATGGCAAGCATCCTCAGAGGTAGTGAGGTCTGACCCCAGTGTGGGGTGAGCAGAGTGGGTTGTAAAAAGGGCTGCTCAGTCATGGATACAGCTGCCGAACTACTCAACTGTCTCAGACTTTGAGGTAGAACGACTGAGTCCGTATCCACCACCCATGTGCCAGTCTGTGACTAGGGGCTTTCAGATTTCACAGTTCTACCCCATCGCCACTCGCTGATTGCCATGGGACTTTTGTTGGTTTGTTTTTATTTTCTTTGGAAGACGCCTATGCATGAGTTTTTTTAATGTGCGTAGGTCAGTGCACAACTTATCAACACACAGTCTTCACAGAGTGAGGTTCCACTGGTGGTGTAGTTTAGCACAAGGACCGTGGTTTCTCAATCTGTTGCAGCCGTCTTCACAGCCATTGTAACATGTGCCATGTTATCCTCCGCCTGCTCCACCATTGAGGTCTTTGGGTCTTTGGACTGTGCTTGGTCTGAAACCTCCCCGCGGCCACTCCTGGGAGTGCATGACTCCAGTTGTTGTGCCCGCAGGTTCATTGGAACACGCAAGCCCCTTCGCCATGACAAGGTGATAGTCCATTGAGGTGACAGTCCATTTAACATAACTTTGCATCAATAGTCTGCTCATATGTTAAGGGTTTGAAAATAATTTGAATGTGCAATCTTTGGGAATAGAATGACTATCACATATCTGGTGATCCAGGAATCTTACCCTATCTAGTTTTAAACAAAGTTGTCAAGTTTCAATTACCATTTTGTTTTTACAAATCAAAGACAAATAGAAAGGAAAAAGAACTGATATATAATTTATCCAAAGGGTCTGGAGAACAAACTCTATGAGGAGCAACTTAAAGAGCTTGCAGAAGAGAAGGCTGAGAGGAGACACGAGGGGAAGTCATAAGGAGGAAGACACAAGCTTATTTTCTGCTGCCCTGGAGACTGGGATGTGGAACAATGGCTTCAAACTACAGGAAGGGAGAGTCCACCTGAACATTAGGAAGAACTGTGAGAGCTGTTCAGCAATGGAACTCTCTGCACCGGAATGTGGTGGAGGCTCCTTTTTTGAAGGCTTTTAATCAGAGGCTGGATGGCCATCTGTTGGGGGTGCTTTGAATGCAATTTTCCTGCTTCTTGGTGGGGGGGGGGGGTTGGACTGGATGGCCCATGATGTCTCTTCCAACTCAAATTCCAATTCCAATTCTATTATTCTATGATTGTATGAATCCCCTTCCATGCAGGAACCCTAATCTAAGCAGTTGTGACAGATAACTACTCAGCCTCTGTCTATAAATATCCAAAAAAGGATATTCCACCACACTCCTAAGCAGTATATTCCACTATTGAATGGCTGTAAAGGTCTGGAAGTTCTTCTGAATATTGATGTAGAATAGCTTTTCCTACAGTTTGAATCTATTGCTCTATGTCCTAGTCTCTGGAGTAGCAGAAAATAAGTCTACATCATCTTCAATATGACATCTTTTCAGACATTTAAACATGGCTATCATACCCACTTTTAACCCTTTCTTCTCCAAGCCATCACTACTGGCAGTAGGGTACATATGGAATGACTCTGATGATTATTCCTACATGTGCTACAACAAGTAGTCATTATTTTTCTTAATTCCTGTTGAAAGCTTATAGCCACTTGGGTTATGTAAGGAAAAAAATCCCTTTAGGACAGCTGTGGACAAAGACTGCCTACAAAACTGAGAAGCCGAGAACCTTCATCAATGAGTATAACAGTGAGTTTTGTATTGTGTACTAAGATTTGATAGTGATGGTCAGGCCAAGCGATTGTTAAGAAAACTCCATGAAAGGGTCAACTTATTTATTTATTTATGATATTTCTACCTTGTGTTTCTTACCCCGGAGGGGACTCAATTTAGGGTAGTCATATATCAGAAACAACTTGAAGTAACATAAACACAGCATCTTCACTTTCTCCCACAATCACTTCCTTCCTTCCTTCTATATATCTATATCTATCTATATCTATATCTATATCTATATCTATATCTATATCTATATCTATATCTATATCTATATCTATATCTATATCTATATATAGAAGGAAAACACCTTCCTCCCCCGAGAGGAAAGCAAAGCATTATCATAGGAATGCCCACTTTCCACCCCAATAAATTTAATGGGATATATATATATCCAAGTACTAGCCTTGTCCTGAGGAGTACTGCACATTTCTCAGTCTTGGATCCCAGCTCAGCATGGGATATTATATACTGATTGGCTGCAGTAGATTTTGTGTCTTATTCTGAGTTTCCAGATAGGGTTTTTTTTTACATGTTGGGCTTGATGTGTGCTGCAGTACATATTGTGGGTAACAAGAGAGGGGGGGGAGAGGAATCTATTAGGTGGAGAGGATCACCTCTAGTTTGGAGATCCCACCACTGTGTCAACGATTGTAATAGATTATAATTTAAAATGACCTAGAAGCTTGGAGACTGTAGAGCCTTTGCCACCAACACACTGTATTCTGAGGTAATTTACTGTGAAAACGGACTACCACAAAATTTAAAAGGAATGTTCAGCTTTTGGTTTGGCAAGAGGTTTTACATACGCTGGAATGTGCTGGATTTGCACTCAGGGCTCAGAACTCTGAGGTAACAAACAATGAGATTCTCCTAAATAATCGCTGCCACCAATCTGGAAACCCTGTTTCTCTATCTTGTTTAGAATACTTCTTTATATTGAGGCACACTGAGACAGTTGTTGATGAACAAAGAATAAAGTTGTTTATTTGTGTGAACTTCAACAATACAGGCACTTTAGCATAACGATTGCAAAAAAGCGATGAAGCTTATGGATACTTTAAAACTGTTAAATACTTGGTTCCAAAAACAACTCTTCACTCCCTCAGGAAACGAGCAGACTTCCCTCTGACTAGAATTCCTGATTTCCCCAGACAGTCCTTTCCCTTGGATCTGTCTATTCTCTATACCAGCTATTCTACCTGATAGCTATCAATCTTCTCTAACTGACCACTTTGACTACTCTGACTTCTCTTCTCCTAACTCTCCCAAAACTTAACTTTCTTCTTCAACACACAGACCCTCACTAAACTGTCAGATTTTAAAACTCACCCTTTTGGGCATTTTTTTCTGCACTTTAACTAAGCTCCACCCATTTTCTCCCAGCCAATCACAAAGGCTCTCCACCTTTCCCTCCAGGCTGCTCCTAAGCTCCACCTCCTCTAGGAAATGAGTACTCTAAGATGGCTGCTCCCATGCACCATCTCATAAAATGGCTTGGGCCTACACTTGGGCCTACTTCCTGAGCTTTTCCCTGACCTAAAAGGTAGGCAATTCATCACAGTGGACATACATTTTGTACACACCCTGACTTTGAGACAGCTTTGAACTGCATTATAATACAACCCGAAGAGCTAGTTGAAGGTAGTATTTTAACTGTTACACACTTAAAACCATGTTGGTTCATTAGGCTTCCTCTCAAATTTGTCTTTTTTAATTTGATTTTTGTTATATAATTTGTGAGGATGTTTTCAAACTTGGATAGCTATTTCAAAAATGTAAACAGAATTCTCACCCTTTCCATCCTGGTTCACCACAGAATCGTGCAATAATCTAACAAATCACAACAATTTCAGATGTCATCTTTCAGTACCAGGGGCCATTTCAGGCTACACAATTGTAGTATTATTATTCCCTTTTAAAGAAAATGGCTCCATCCTATGGAATCTTGGGATTTGCAACTGAAAGACTCAAAACTCCAGCATGTCACAACATATTGCCATCACAATTAAAGTGGAGTAATGCTCTGATACGTATCCTTGTATGGTGAAGGGTTGCACTGCTGTTTTCCACCTACACTATGAAAAGGAAATGCACTTTAAGTGATATAGCCTATTCCAATTTGCAGCAATCCATTTTGCTGTCCTAGGTTGGATAGTGATGTGATTATGATTATAGTTCAATCTGTGTCTATATTTGAACCCATCCTATCACCTTTTTATATGCCTAGTGTAGTCATTTTATGAGAAATGTCTTCTCATTTTTATTTCCCGTTCTGAATCAGAACAGCAAAGCATTCTCAAAAGTCATTGCAAATCCTATATGCACTTAACCTGTGACTTCAACAGAAAAGTCTAGTAATCCTACACAATAAGATAACATTGCTATCAGACAGGCAGATGCTCCCTTTCACAAATTATTTTTTTATGAATCAGAAATGTCCTTGAAATGGACTCTGTGTCTGTCCTTTGGCTGGAACTCACTGAGGCTAGATTAATTTTCTTTTACGGTTGGCATATATTGAATGATTACTATCTTGCAGCATGTGATTTGAAGTGTGTGAATTTATTTTCTTTGCAACTGTACTCAGAAATTCATAGTTCCTGGGCCAATGCAAAACAGATCAGCTGGGAAAGGGCAAGGGTTCACATTCAACTTTCTGACAGTCTGATCCACAATCCACTTAAACGGAAGTAATACTACTTAAGCTGATTTAATAGGACACAAGTTTCTTGTAACTGGCAGCTGAGTCTTATGGACTGGATGTTATGCAGCAATACATTCCATGACACCATTTCCTCTACTATAGTCCTGGAAAGCAAATGTTGTTGTGCACAATCAAAGAATAAATATGTTTACATTATTGATTTGTTTGAGAAATGTACCTTTTATAAATTGGAGATTTAGAGGACTTTAGAAGATGCCCTCACAAGATTAATAAAGAATTAGGAAATTAGGAGAAAGGTCAATATGAATGGGGTCTTGAACAGAGATGCCTGAATGGGTAGCATGTGCACACGAGGTTATTTCACATTTTGGAGTAAGAATGTTCTTTGACTGTGTATTCCTGCATAGTGGTGAGGGGGAGGAGCGGGGTTGGAGTGGATGGCCCTTGTAGTATCTTTCCACTCTCTACTTCTATTATCTTAGTGCTTAAAAATAATGACTCAAACTTGTCATATGCCTCCTCCTATGCATGTTCATGTTTGGCCAGGCTGTTTTGAAATGTGGTGCTCAAGATGTAGAGACACTACAAACTGGTAAAGACAAATGAGTCAGTCTGAAAACTAATGATTCATCAACTCTTAATAAAATTCAAGGTGATTAAACTGTGGCTGTTGTTCTTTGGAGACATCATGTGATAAGAAGTCAGTGTAGAACCACCCTTGTTCATTGGGTCACCATAAATCGAAGTTGATTTCATGGCAATTAACAACAACCTTGGCCAGATATTAGCTGTGAGTATTACACAAGCTGTTTAATCACTTCAAAGCATTATTAGTAAACATTTGAATCAAGTTCTCTGAATTATAGAAACATTTCCCAAAGATTCCATTAAATATTTAGAGATCAGCACAGGATGAACCACTTAAATCTATTTTACCACAATATATGATTTGTTTTCTCACAACCCCACATTTGATTTTCTTAAAAGATCTATTTGAGTTTCTTGCTCTTAAAAAGATAAATGTAACACACACCTTTGACAATTAAAAACTGCACCATTTCCAGTCGAGAAAGACTAGAGTCATGTAGGTCTTGCATCCCTGAAACATAGCTCCAATGTGACTGAAGAGGTTTTCTCACAAATCCCACAACAACAAACCAGGGATGAGCTTGCAGCACTGCCTAGTTTGGAAGAAGTCAGCAATGTCATCAACCAACAAAAAAATAACAAAGCCAGTGGACCAGATGGGATCCCTGCTGAAATCTGTAAAGAGGGAGGACCTGAGCTGACACAACAACTCCACCGGCTCATAGAAAAAGTGTGGGTGACTGAGAAAATCCCAGCAGATTTCAAGGATGCCACCATCATCACCCTCTTCAAAAAAGGGGAAAGAACAGACTGCGGAAACTATCGAGGTATCTCCCTTCTAACCTCAGCTGGGAAAATCCTCGCAAGAATCCTTGCAGACCGCCTTCTGCCCCTCTCAGAAGACACCCTCCCAGAATCCCAGAACGGCTTCCGCCCCTCCAGAGGAACCATGGACATGATCGTCACTGCACGACAGCTCTAAGAAAAATGCAGGGAACAAAATTAACCTCTGTACATGGCATTCATTGACCTTGCAAAGGCATTTGACACAGTGAATCGCAGTGCTCTCTGGACAATGCTCCAAAAAATTGGGTGCCCTAACAAATTTAAGGTGGAATCGGGTGTCAAACAGGGATGTGTATTGCCCCAATTTTATTCTCCATCTTCATCGCTATGATACTTCATCTTGTTGATGGGAAGCTTCCCACCGGAGTGGAAATCATCTATCGGACAGATGGCAAGCTGTTTAACCTCAGCAGACTGAAAACCAAAACCAAGGTTACAACATCTGTTATAGAACTCCAGTATGCTGATGATGACATCATCTGTGCACTTTCAGAAGAAGGTCTACAAGCCACTCTAAACACTTTTGCAGAAACATACGAGAAACCCGGCCTGTCATTGAACATTGAGAAAACCAAAGTGCTGTTCCAGCAGTCACCAGTCAACCCCTTTCCAATGCCAGAGATATAGCTTAATGGTGTAACATTAGAAAATGTTGACCATTTCCGCTACCTTGGCAGCCACCTTTCCACCGAAGCCAACATCGACACCAAAATACAACACCGCCTGAGCTCTGCGAGTACAGCATTTTTCTGAATGAAGCAGAGAGTGTTTGAGGACCAGGACATACGTAGAGGTACCAAGGTGCTTGTTTATAAAGATATTGTCCTCCTGATCTTGCTATATGCCTGTCACATGCAACTCCTGGAACGATTCCATCAATGCTGCCTCCGGAAAATCCTGCAAATCTCTTGGGAAGATAGGCGGACAAACGTCAGCATGCTGGAAGAAGCAAAGACCACCAGCATTGAAGCGATGGTCCTCCATCATCAACACCACTGGACCAGCCATGTTGTCCGGATGCCCGACCACGATCTCCCAAAGCAGCTGCTCTACTCCGAACTCAAGAACGGAAAACAGAATGTTGGTGGACAGGAAAAGAGATTTAATGATTGGCTCAAAGCCAACCTTAAAAACTCTGGCATAGACACTGAGAACTGGGAAGCCCTGGCCCTTGAGCGCTCCAGCTGGAGGTCAGCTATGGCCAGCAGTGCTGCAGAATTTGAAGAGGCACAAATGGAGGGTGAAAGAGAGAAACGTGTCAAGAGGAAGGCGCGTCAAGCCAACCCCGATCGAGACTGCCTTCCACCTGGAAACCAATGCACTCACTGCAGAAGAAGATGCAGGTCAAGAATAGGGCTCCACAACCACCTACAGGTCCACAAGAATACAGATCATGGAAGACTATCCTACTCGGCCAACGAGTGATCGCCTAAGTAAGTAAGTAAGCATCCCTAGATTGTTTATTGGTTTGAATAGATTTCTGGAAGAAGGCAAATGGTTTCAAAGGCCTGTAGAGAATATTGTCTGTTATTTTCTGGAGAAATATCTTGAAGATTCTAATTTTCTGTGAAATCCCTACTACATCAGACCTTTTCCTAGCCCCTAAGGCTCTAATTTGCTCCAATCACTGTAACTGCGAGCTATCCACCCTGTGCTTTTTGGGGAAGGTTGAGCAACTGTATTCTCTTTACCATTCACTTGGCATTCTGAGAGTAGTTGCAACTAAAGTTGTGCTTTCCTTTCTATTTTCTGGGGACGAGGAAGAAAAGGAGAGATTTATTTCTCTATTCAGAAGAAAAACTGGAAACACTCCATTTTAAGTAAACTGGACTAGCTGGCAATACATTTATTACTGCACTAACAGACACTTGGCTGCTAGTATTTTGTAATAAAGAAGGAACTTTGTTCTGAATTATGAATGTGAAAGCTTGGTATTGAATGGAAACTGTGACAGGCATAAAAGTGAAATAATCCCCAAGACAGGGGGAGGAAGAAGGGGGAGCAGATAAACAGGAAAATGATTTTAAATAAATATGTAATTTGGACCAAGACTAGAAGGCTGTAGTAGCAATCTAAATGATCAATGGGAGTCATATTTTTGCAATGTGCATAATCAACAATCGTAAGTGTACATGTCACAATTCTTAAACCCATCCATCTCATTAATCACTGGAGTTTATACGCTCATGAATTCTGCAAGAGATTGCTTCAACAAACAGTTTCTCTTATTTTTCTTGGTGACTGGAAGTACACATGGCAAGATTCCAAAATAGGGTAGGAAATCCCCAAATTATAGTCCAGATTGGCGATGCCTTGTTTGTGAGAGTAAGTGAGAAAAAGAGTTCACGTTGACTGTAGGGGGAAAGATGAACCTCTTGGACAGGTTTATTATTCTGCTTTCAGCATCATGCATTTTTCTAAAATCCTTATGTTTTATAGTTCTCTTTGGGTTTGGCATTCTGAAATTCCTTATTAAGTTTCTGAGGTCTTGAGATCCAAGAACAGAATACCGTAGTCTCATCTTCAGAATATTTCTGGCAGGGGCAAATGTGTGTACATTTTTTTCAATGCTTGCTTAATTAATTGTGAATATTTATCAGACAGAGCTATCTTCATAGTCCCCTTTTAAATACAAACACACAGGTTTGGCTCGAATCAAAATTTTGATGTCTTGCTGTTATTATGGAATTGGAAATTGCCCATCACTTTATCATAATGGGAATTGATAGCTCTAAGTACACTCAAATTCTTCAACTATGGAGTCAAAGAAAACCATGGATAGTCTTTTCTCTTGCCAATAATTATACTTTAAAATTGTGTAAGTGTCTATTCAAGAATGTTCTTGGACTTTTAAGAGTGTAGGTGAACCTGACTTTCCAACACAATGCTCTCTGATACAAAAAAGTCAAGACTCAATTAGTTGTTTTATCAGAGATGTATGTCTCTCACAAAATCCAATAAACTCTTAAGGATTTTTATTTCTCACACAAATTCCAATTAATACTTAAGGAATTTTATTGCTTCATGATGTGGAAACAACAACAACAGCAATTTATTTCTTACCCACTTCTTCTCATGGCTGAAGGTGGGTCACAACGCAGTAAAAAACACAAACATTGCAAAAATTCTATAAACACAAATATTAGAAGGTAGTTCTATAAATGACCAGTAAAATCAGTAATTAATTATTGGATTACAAGTCCTATTAATTGTAGATAATGTGAAGATGATAGAAATTGCAGACCCACGGCATGTGAAGACTTGCATGATTCCTACCCCTTCTCTGCATTTTAATGTGCATAGGTTCATTGATAAGGTATTACTGCCTACCATATTGATGTGATTATACTCAAAATTGCATTGAGCTCATTTTTATGCAAAGTGTTATTGATGTACAACTTAACCAACTAAAATAATAGTGATAATAAAATAAGTGTGTGAGCTATTAAAAATATCTCTGTGCCCCCCATATTAGTGGTATAAACTTCACGTGTCTTCCTCTTGTGTATGAAAATGAAAAACTACAGTCAAGATCTTGCACTGGACATATAGTTACAATTGGGACCATAGCTGGGGGAGGGGGGCTAAGACCAACTTATTTTGGAGTTTCCTTGTCAAAGTTTTTTGAGAGGAGGTGTGCTTTTCCCTTCCTCTGCGGTGGAGGGAGGGAGTCCAAGAGCACTCAATGGATTTCTGTGACTGAGATTTGAATTATGGTGTCCAGGGTCACAGTCTAATGTTCAAAACACTGACAGTGACAGGATCATAAATGTAAATATGACAGTTATGAGTCTAGTTTATGATATTCTAATTGCCAGACAGAATGTCGGCTATCATTTTACCCCTTGCCTTTTGCACTTTATTGACAAGAATATTCACACCCATAAACAACACAGATGTTTTCTATGCAAACTAAGGGTGCATCTATACTGTAGAATTAATACAGTTTGACACCACTAAAACTGTCATGACTCAGTGCTATGGATTTGTGATGGATTGATTTAGTATGAATGGATGTGGAAAGGTTGAAGAATCCCATAGATGATGGAGTTGAACAAAATGCATAATGGGATTGGAGACTTGGCAAGTGAAGCAAAGAAAACTGCTAAGTTGGGATCCCTTTGGCATAAACACAGGAATGTTGGCCAAGAGTGGCCTGAGATAAGATGAGAATGTTGGAAACAACAAGGAATGCTGTAAAAAAAGAAGGACTGTTGTAAATACAGGACTATGGGCCAAGATGACAAAACAATAACAAATGCTGTATCCTGTATAAGTGAGGGTCTTTCCAATTAACCCCTACAGCAGGAATGAGCTGCATATCACTCCTGTCTGATGACCCTTTTTCAGAACTGGGTTAGCAGTGTGTGGGGAGTATTTATGTGTGTGTGTGTGCTTTTGAAGAAATAAGGGAGAAATAGTTGACCAGTCATGACTGTCCTCGAGTCCACTGACTGCATTCCAATTCACCATAGTCCAAGACATGATCATAAAATAATTAAAAGGGATGATTTTGTCACAGATTCATGGGATTTGTAGCTTGTTGAGATACCAGCACTCTTTGGCAGAGATGGCTAGGATCTTGTAAAACTACAATTCCCACGATTCCATGGCAGCAGTGGCAGTTAATCCTAGCATGCACCCTAGGATTGCTGATCCCTTGTTGCATGGACTTGTAAACATCAGAAGGACTGAATGGTGATTTGTAACATTTTACTCAACAAGCCATCTGTGTTTGCTGTGTGTTTTTTGCTTAACCAAAAAAAAAAAAGAGTCTATTTGTTGTGTAGAGTAGAGGTTTTTTCCACAAGTTATAGAGAAATAGCAGAAAAAGTCATTTGTACTTGGGTCATTTGTGGGGCACAAGATGAAAAGTCTTGTGCTTAGTGGTGATTTCTCAATAGAGGGTTTCATTGAAAATGAAAACTTTTGAGATGAGGAATGGGTTTACCTACACTCACCCAATTCCTACTTTATTCATCATTACTATCTTGTCTTCTTACATCTAATCACTACTTTCTCACCTCTGAAAAGCTTCTGAGAAGGTTAATAGTATATTTCATCTGCATGTATTTGGCTTCAAACTCTGTTCAGCATCATGCTGAGTAGATGATATAATAGCAAATAAATGGTTTGTTTTTTTAGGTTGTTTCTGGGATTGTTAGATTTCCCTTTAATTCTGGTGAAGTCAAGCTGAAAAAGTGTTATTATTTGTGCATGGGGATTAGGGGAGAACAGTCTAGAAGGAAATGTGGAAGCATATTGCCATATGAATAATAAAAGATCATTTGGGCATTGCAAGTGAAGAAAAATCAATCAGCTGCTCCATATGCTTTTAGATCAAATGCTTTTAGAGAAATAAGAGCTCGAAAAAATATTTTGGCTTCAACAATGAACAGATGTATTTCTCAACATGTTTGAAAAATGACTGAGGTGGAAGTTGGTTCCTTTGAGAATAGTGGCTTGATTTCTTTTATATGACTTGCCTTGATGTTAATGTACGTCTTAACTGTGTGCACTGCTCATGTTAACCAAAGCTGTGTGGTTCTCAGCTGAATTTGTTTGTTGTTGGAGAAAGCTTTGTCATTTTTGGCTGAGGATGTACGTATAGACTCACGAAACGGCTTCCTATGTCATGTCATGGTTTTTCTTTTCTTTTTTTTTTTTAGTATTTCAAGTTTTATTTTATCTGATCGGATGCAAAAGTAAGAAGGGACCACAGAAGTTTGCACAGAGAAAAGCTTGAAAATGTAATGTTTTTGTGTGCCTTCATGTCTACACTAACTTAGGGTGACCCTAACACAAACCTATTTTGGAGTTTTTGCCTTTAAGCAATCTCCTTAGGAGTAGCATTCCTTTTGTTGAGTTGTTTGTGATACTGGGAGGGATTATGATTATGAGAAAAGACTGAGTTTTCTTTGTTTTTATAACGACTCCCAATCACATCAACTATCTCAGAAATTATATATCATGGGTGTGGATTCAGGTAGCCTTTGTGCAGTGGATCCAGCACCATGTCACTGTAAATAAAATCCTCTAATAAATAAATCCTACTGTGTTGCCCACTTATCACCACCAAAAAGATTTGTATTTGATCTTGATTAAAAATATAATGTCCACAATATGATTGTTAAAAATAAAAAATAAAAAGTTTTGGATAAAAAACTGCAAAAACCCCACCATATTGGATGTTCCTCCTGAAAGTCTGAAATGCATAGACAATCTATCACCAGACTGACTTTTGAACCCTTCTGTTGCCAACATTATGTGTCTCACTTCTTTCTTCCTAGCCTTGGACCACCAAAGAGCTGCCATTAAAGCCACCAAAATCATAGAATCATAGAATTATAGAGTTGGAAGAGGCCTCATGGACTATCAAGTCCAACCCCCTGCCAAGAAGCAGGAATATTGCATTCAAAGCACCCCTGACAGATGGCCATCCAGCCTCTGTTTAAAAACCTCCAAAAAAGGAGCCTCCACCACACTCCGGGGCAGAGAGTTCCACTGCTGAATGGCTCTCACAGTCAGGAAGTTCTTCCTCATGTTCAGATGGAATCTCCTTTCTTGTAGTTTGAAGCCATTGTTCCATGTCCTAGTCTCCAGGGAAGCAGAAAACAAGCTTGCTCCCTCCTCCCTGTGACTTCCTCTCACATATGTATACATGGCTATCATATCTCCTCTCAGCCTTCTCTTCTTCAGGCTAAACATGCCCAGCTCCTTAAGCCACTCCTCATAGGGCTTGTTCTCCAGACCCTTGATCATTTTAGTCATCCTCCTCTGGACACATTCCAGCTTGTCAATATCTCTCTTGAATTGTGGTGCCCAGAATTGGACACAATATTCCAGGTGTGGTCTAACCAAGGCGGAATAGAGAGGTAGCATTACTTCCCTGGATCTAGACACTATGCTCCTATTGATGCTGGCCAAAATCCCATTGGCTTTTTTTGCCACCACATCACATTGTTGGCTTGTGTTTAACTTGTTGTCCACGAGGACTCCAAGATCTTTTTCACACATACTGCTCTCAAGCCAGTAGCAGTAGCAAGCATGGCAGCAATGTGTTGTAGGGTCAACCCAGGACATCCCACCCTCATGCAAGAAATCTTTATACTGATCATTGTAGCCATTGGTGTTTCCAGTAACCTTAGCCTGTGAGTGGTTACTTACCTTCCTATCTGTCTGTCTGTCTGTCTGTCTGTCTGTCTGTCTGTCTGTCTTCCTATCTATCTATCTATCTATCTATCTATCTATCTATCTATCTATCTATCTCAGGTGCTAGTGCATAAGCAAAACATCCAAATCATAATATGTAAACTGCAGACAATACTGCTGCTGCATTGTGAGGAATGAGTGGCATCCGATAATAGTGTACTGCAGTAATGATTTCATCTCACCATGTGGAAAAATCTACAACCATCATATGAGCATTTGGGAGCTCAGGTCTGTCTTCAGAGCTAGAAGACTTATTATGCAAGATTGACAGTGCTGGATGCGTTTTCTCTTCCATGTCAAAATCTCTGCATGCATTTTCACTCATTATCCCTCACTAAAGTCTCCTTAGCTATTCAAATCCACTGGCTCATTTTACCTCATGCAGACGCTGATGTGCATGAAATCTGCATTTTCTCACAAGACTGTTGTCCACTGAACATGCTGCATCCGCATCTGTGTGAGATAAGGTCTAGGTCATTTTCTAGCACACCGTTTGAGGTATAGTGTTTACTGTAACAATTTCTGTACAGCCAGATTTTCAGTTTTCCTCCTGCAACATGTTCTTAAACACTTTCCAAATGAATAACCTCATTGCTGGCAGCTCCACTTAGATAGCCAGTTTTGGAAATAAATTGCTATGAACTAACCAGAAAAGCTTATTACAGATCTGGAGCAATGGCTTTTCACAGTTGATACAGTTTTTCTCAGCTTGTAGTGCAATATTCAGTGTCTAAATGGACTGCAGAACCTTATATTCTAATCCTAGCCATCAAGCCCCAAGGTGAGCTTTCAATATTATTTTTTCTACCTTCAATTTTCCATTGTGTGTTGAATCCACCTTATATAACAACAACAGAAGAAAAATCTAAATCTTTGGTTCTTGAATAGAATTTGAATCATTTTTGCTGCAAAACCCTAGTCATTAACATCTGTTAGATGGTGAAACTAATGAAATAATGTTTCTGAATTCTGTGTGTGTGTGTGTGTGTGTATGCACATACACATAGCAGAACACTACTTCAAGAAGTCCAACAGCTGTACGAATTAGATTTTTTTTCAAAAATAAAAAGTTAGATTTTTTTCCCTGCATATTCTGTATGTATGAGTAATAATATGTCTGCATAACCAGCTCTAATGACTAGAAAAATCTTATTTTCTACTTAGGGGGATCTTTTTTTCCTTCCTGTAACAAAAAGAATGATTTTGAAGAATATATCCCAAATTGCAAGCAGTCAAAGACTTTCTCGCAACAGGAAGAAATGTGCTAAAACTACTAGTTTCTTCTTTCAAGAATAATATATGAGAAGAATGCATCATTAGTGTCTGATATGGACCTGTAGCCTTGTAGCCCTCTTGAACCTTCAAAGGCTGTATCTGAACCTGCTTTCCTACAATGTACAAGACAGAAGTTATGTTTTCAAAACGACTCTTTTCTAAGCAGACCATGATAATAATATTATAATAAGTTTATTTTTATACCCCACTAACCATCTCCCCAAGGGGACTCCGGGCGGCTTACAAGGGACAAGCCCAAAAAGTTACAAATAAAATACAAACAATTAAAAACATGAGATAAAATTAAAAAAAAAACAACAATTAGATAGTCCTTCCTGAAAGCAATCTTGAAACATTCCAGATAACCATATATGAAAGGAAACCCCATCTTTTTCATGTTGTCCAGTATCCTTTCTCCTTCTAATTTTGGAAAAGGCGTCAGAAAGGAAAGGGGGAAGAGCAAGAAACTGTTGCAATGGTAAATGTTAGAAATCCATGCTCAAATAGCTACTTGTCTTCAAACTACAGTGGATAACCATGAGCAAGCCACTTAATAAATCCCACAGGAATGAGGTACAGCTAAATTTATGTGAAGAATATTATAAGCATTTCCTTCAGCACCTAGGATGAAAGAGTGAACATGAATTAAATTCATTCATTAAAAGAGGAGTGGAGTTAATATACATTGCTTGGAAACAATTTGTTTGTCTGGGAGATATGAATAATGATTAAATTTAAGGTGCAGAGAGAAAAAAAAAGAGCATTCTGCGCTCCATTGACCGATCAAGGTTTCCATGCAGATCACCCTTGCGCAAAGGTGGGACAGATGACAATCCGTGACCAAAACTGTGAAATCTAAACTCTAATTGCAGTTATAGTTTATGTGTCCCCTTTCCTAATTTATGACTCCTACCTTCCTGCTCACATCCTAGAAAATACTAATTGAGATCAGTACTAAAGAGACTCCAATAACTGTAAAGTGGAAGGCAGACGTTTCCTGCTGCTTGTACAACTGCAATAATATCTGAGTACCTGTTACTCCTAAAACAAACAAAATTAATTTACCCATTGCTCAGTTAACTAGGCACAGTTTACATATTCTAATAGCAGCAGAGTAACAGTCATGAGTATCATATTAATATTCATGTAGACTGAAATAATGTCATTCTGATTAGAATCCCTCCCTGGCTTCCCCTCTCCCTTGTGAAAATACAGGGGAAAATGCAATTTCTTCAGATTAAAAGGGTATTTAAAAACCAATTAGTATGGCATGCACAAAATAAAACCTGGAGAGGTACATATTGAATTGGAATATAGCCTAGAGGCACACTGCTTTTTCTACTATTAGGTGATCATATAAGGCAAGAATGAAATCCAAAAGTTACTGGTCTTTGTCATTCCACTTTGTTAAAAGATAGCCTACTTTATCTTAAGTGATACAGGGTATATCATTTTTTAATGTCTGATTTCATATTTCATACATATCACTTGGTGAAATCATGTATAATATATCTTAGTGTCATTTTGATTTTAGAAGTTTTCTTTCTTCTATATGATTTCCTCTGTTATTACCCATTTTGGTAATTTTTGTTGTGCTTCTTCTTCTGAAACAGTATAAAAACAAATGTTCACCTGGAAGTGGTGTGCCATATGAGAAATTTCCATTTGCAATGGAAACCATCAGAAATGGATTACGAGTTAAGAATGTGACATCTAAAAGGTCTCATGTCAGGAGCAGTCCAAAAACATGCACAGTGGGTTTCTGAATCAAAGATAGAATCAAAATCAACTAGTAAATAAATATAATTATTCAAAAATTTGAAAAATGGTTGAAAACGTGTTTCTCATTGCCCTTCCACACTGTCCTTTATTCCAGGATCTGATCCCAGATTATCTGCTTTAAACTACCATATATTAATCCCCACTGACAGATAATCTGGCATAAACAGATAATCCGGGATCAGATCCTGGGATAAAGGGGCAGTGTGGAAGGGCCCTCAGTTCTCAGGAAACTCTGGTGAGGAAAATCCAGGACTGAAAAGAATGTTAGGAGTTTGGCATTCACTCTGCACAAAATCCACACATTTTCTAGCCCAGAAAACCACACACACCCCTCAAAAAAGTGGCATTTTTGTGAATTTGTAGTCTGAAAGGTAATATCCCCAAGATGTACTTATTAATATAAAACAAATATGTGGGTAAGGCAACCGATCCCATTTGTTCCCACTTATCCTTTGAGCAAGCAGAGATGGAATTGGTAGGTAGTTTTAACTCCACCAACCCTAGCAAGCATAGGAAATAGTGAGAAAACTTAAGATCAGCAACATCTGAAGGTACTGCAGTAATTAAGAACTTACCAACTATTGAAAATGTATGGATATGTCTGAGCCTGGATTCTGTTCTGAATGGCCAGAGATCTAAGCCAGGGTTTACAGTTGGTTTCAGATCCCGATTTGTTCGAGAACTGACAAGACAAGGTTTCAAATTAGGCAATGTTGTCCTTAGGGACTTGGAGTGTTTGGCTTCGGAGACATTGACATTTCCTTTTTGTGTTTTGTTTTGTTCTTCTGTACTGTGTTGGGATTTGTTATTACATTTATCACCAATGTTGTGTTTAGAGACCTGGAGTACTCAGAAATGAGAATGTAGTTTATTCTGACAATAAAACGGTGCAGGTTTTATTGTTCTGTAGTCTCTTCTCTGTCCAAGGCTACAAGCCAACTGTTCTATCTTTCTTGGACACACAATAAAAAACCTGGGTTGGATTATCTATATTTAACCAACACGTTGCTTTAAAAAACTGGCCTAGCTCAAATTTCTGGTTCTATTTCCAGAAGGAGTCAAACAGGGATGATTGGGTAGTGCATGCTAATAACCTTCCTT
>NC_090022.1:47569708-47614708 GCF_037176765.1 Anolis sagrei
GGAGATAGTTTAGCCTCTGGTCTTATAACAACCTACCTAAGAGTAAGTCTTATTGAACTCAAGTTTAAGTAGAAGCATCCTCTTAATGGAGTTGGCACAGCAGGGAATCTTGCAGACCAAATTTTACTCCAAATTGTGTGGTAATGATACACACACAGAGAGAGTGTGGAGCAACATGCACATGCTTTACATTAAACATTCATATCCTATCAGCTCCAGATACCCAATCTTCACAATCCATTGAAAATATGAAGGAAAAGTCTACATGTTCACACACAAAGGCACTTGGGGATATGATTGGGAATATGGGTAATGCAGCTTTATGTAAATGTTCTAATGTGTTCCAATTGTGAAGAGGATTCTTAATACATTTAGCTGATTTGTTAAATCTCCCTTCAAATCTTTATGTCCAAAAACCAGGAAATCATGGTAGCTAGTGAGAGGAAGCCACAGGGAGGAGGGTGCAAGCTTGTTTTCTGCTTCCTTGGAGACTAGGATGCGGAACAATGGCTTCAAACTACAAGAGAGGAGATTCCATCTGAACATGAGGAAGAACTTCCTGACTGTGAGAGCCGTTCAGCAGTGGAACTCTCTGCCCCGGAGTGTGGTGGAGGCTTCTTCTTTGGAAGCCTTTAAACAGAGGCTGGATGGCCATCTGTCAGGGGTGATTTGAATGCAATATTCCTGCTTCTTGGCAGGGGGTTGGACTGGATGGCCCATGAGGTCTCTTCCAACTCTTTGATTCTATGATTCTATGATATTCTGGGTTATGTGGCTGTGTGGAAGGGCATTAGGTTACGTTGGCCAGTTTAGCAGTATAATTTCACAATTTCATTATTAGATTAAGGCCATCTGTTTCCATGCTATCCCAAGGATACCAGGGTCTTCTGAACCAACTCTTGATTTTAATCAAATAATAATTTCATACTCCAGATATAAGTAATTTTTACATAACTCTTTCCAAGTTGTATCGCCTGTCCCCATCCCTGTAGTTCTCTCTGTCATTCTCTCCATTTGGCTATACTGCTTTCCAACATGTGTCTTTACAACCAGTTTGAAAGCAGTTTGTGTATATGTGCCTTCAGGTTGCCTGTAGCTTTAGGGAAATGTTGTTCATGGGCTACTAACATTGAAAGTTAAAAGATTCATATCCACAAAGGGAAATAGTCATGATCTTGTACTTTACCAACCCATAAACTGTTCTTAAATTTCAACTCTGAACCTTAAAACTTTACATGATGTGCTTTATATGAAACAAGGGCAATAGCAAATATTTCTGGTGTATACACTCCCCTATAGACACATCAGAGGCATAATTTACTGCATACAAAGGAGCAAACACTTTTCAGTGTAGTGTTTTTAATGCTACAAGCAGTCCCTGAATTACAAATATCTGATTTACAAATGACTTATGCTTAAGAATAGGAGTGAGATAACAAGAAGTGAGAGAATCTACCCCTAGGAAGGAAAATTCATTCCTGAAAGGTTTATCATGGGGAAAAATGTTTCAACTGAATGTCTAATCCTTCTTTCTGCAACAAGCCATTTTTGTTTCAAAATCCAGTTATCAAGTCCTGTTGCCCACCCCATTTCCGGAGGTTGGATTGCCGGATTTCTCAGATCTTGTTTTGAAAAATGGCACTATGTACACCCCTAATGGTGGTAACTCAGTGTTTCCAAAATGTAGAGGTGGTTCTACACTGACCATTTATCCCAAGGCCAATATAACTTGGTGAACACCAAATCAGGCCTAGAATGGTTTTGAATACATCCCCCTTTCATGCACACAAACACTGCAGAGGTGCAAGTCTCAATCAGAACCTTGGACATCCCTATCATTCCTTCAATTTTTCCTTGCCAGTGGGCATGACATGAGCCATGCCAGTTACTTGTGATGTTGGTCGGGGCACCAGAGCAATGAGGGAGGTGGGGGATTACCTCCTCTTTTCCTCCTCCCTTCTCCAAGTGCCTTATCACTTGGGCCAGTATTACGCCAGGTGACAAGTGACTGACATCATGTGACCAATGTTATCCCCTCTAGCTGTCATGACAAGGTGAACAGAAGTGGATGTTGAGTGCCATCCCAACTCAGTGTTCTGATAAAAATACTTTCAAAAGTATTGTAAAAGTTATAAATGCTTTTATACTTTCAAAAGCATTGTAAATGTTGTATTAAAGTCAAATTGCAATTGCCAGTAAATTTATTATGTTTCACATTTATTATGTGGCCAATAATCATACCCTCCAACTGGCCCAGATAGATAGGGATAGTTCCAGTTTCAGCTGCTCAGTAGGAGAAGAAGAGAGGAGGGGATCAAAACCTCTCCTAGCTTGGACATTTCCCTCCATTAATAACTTTCTCCATCTGAATCACACTCTAATGTTCCTTGGACACATTTGCTCCAGTTTTCGTTTGTGAAACAAAAGTAGAAAAATACAACTAAAGTTTTTTTTCCCCTGATGTGTTAAACAAACATTTCAAACACAGCAGAGGACCAACCAAACCATTACCACCACTACCTAACCAACACAAAAGCCAAGAATTGAAACACAGCACAGTTCAAGAATCAAAGAAGAAGTGGTGGCTGTAAATATTTCTCTGCAGGAAGGAGAAAAGGATAATAAAGTTTTCCCTCAAAGTCTTGTCATTTCAGGTTAATCTGTTTTCTCAGACCTCTCACAATATTATATTTGGAAAAAGAGACATTGGAAGTATTGAGGAATAACAACAACAACAACAGACCCATAGCTGCAGTAATGGACCCAGAGATAAAGTCCTAGCATGCCTGGAGTTGGCAATCAAAGATCAAGGTGATTTTAGAACTGACCTTCCACAAATATATGGCATTTGTGATTTTACAAAATAATATTTTCTATGCATTTAAGTTGTATCTATCAAATTGCAATGCAGACGATGAGACGCAGAAACATTTTTTATATTCAGATTTGATACATTCAGATTGTTCTGCACAAGCACATTGACATAGACATATTGTGTAACCATATAAAACGGATACATTTCAAAAGGGGAAAATCTTCAGAGACTGTGAAAAAGGGATTAAGTTTTCAACATGAAAATTTTAGCACAGATAGAAGGAAAGAAGATAAAGTGACTGAAGATCAAACTCAACAATATGCTTAGTGTTCTTTAAGGAGAGGTGCTTTCTAAATTAGGGAAAGATGTTAGTTTGTGATAGCATGTTCTCATCAAGAGCTAAGAGTATTCACTGGGTTGTTGTAGGTTTTTTCGGGCTATATGGCCATGGTCTAGAGGCATTCTCTCCTGACGTTTCGCCTGCATCTATGGCAAGCATCCTCAGAGGTAGTGAGGTCTACAACAACCCAGTGATTCCGGCCATGAAAGCCTTCGACAATACTAAAAGTATTCAGTTTGAAAACTGGTTTGCTAATAAGGAACATTAGAAATGGGGAGAGTAGCTCATTGACAGCAACATCAATGCTTGAAATAGTTTGAATAATTATGCTTATTAGTTAATTACATAGCCTGGACTTTACAGAGAATTTGACATGAGTGTCACCTTTGATCCACAAGTGTACATTTTGCTACAAGTAAGATGAGATCCCATCTCATTTTAAGTTTTCACAGAAAACTGTATTTTTTTCTTTCAATTTCCATCCACCTCCATCAAACATGTACACTTTAAATGTTCCACTCCATGCAGTCATGCCAGCCACATGACCTTGGAGGTGTCTATGGACAGCGCTTAGAAATGGAGATGAGCACCAACCCCCAGAGTCGGACATGACTAGACTTAATGTTAGGGGAAAGCCTTTGCCTTTGCTATTTAAAAGAGCCAGTTGTAATCACAAATTTTAAATGTGTGTCTTATGTTTCATCTTTCTTATGTGTATTTTAATATGTATTATGTAGAAATATGTTTTCATATGTGTATTGTAAAATGATTTTAGATGATTGTATATTTTTAGCAATGTTGTAACTCATCTCGAGCCATGAGGAGAAATAATAAGAAATTATTATTATTATTATTATTATTATTATTATTATTATGGAGTAATGTTAACAGAGGTCACTCACTCACTGCAGATAGCTACTAAAGGCTGGTCAACAAATCAAAGATGGATAGTTCTTTATCATGAAAAGTTTGAGCATATAAAGTACATTTTCCTTGCAACCTGCAGGCTGTGAATAACATGATATTTATCAGTGCAAATATATCAGTGCAAATATAAACTTTGACAATCTTATTTGTAATGGTTTGAGTGTTGGATTGGGAGACCAGAGGTTGGATCCTTGCTCGATCATGAAAAACCATTGAGGGTCCATCTAGACAGGCATCTAAATCCAAGTAATCTGAAACATTGTTGCTTTGCAACAGCTCCAGATTCTGCAGAGGTGTTTTCACCTCTCCATTACCAAACTCCGGTGACGGCAAATAATAGAAATGGCAAGTGCCACCTCCTTTTCGCTGTAGAAATTGTGCATTTTTTCTTAGTTTCTTTATTAACTCACAAGTAGAGTTCTTTTGGCATTTAATAGTTCTTCTGTTTTTGTTTTTTCAGTTAACCTTCAAGGCAAAGAACTGTTACGCTTTAACAAGTTTGCAATGTCTGTTGAATAAAGTCCAAGGCTAAAAAACAGAAAGAAAAGGATCGCAGAAAGCTATTTTAGGAGTTAAAAGGAGAAACAATTTATATTTTCATCAATATAAGCATTTAGAGCAATTAAAAATGCTTAAAATGCTTTTAGTCAATTTATAGAAAGCTGTTGTAGAAATAAAATAAGAAAACAGCAGCTATTAGTGAGCTATACGAAGCTCAATAAACCTTCCTAAAAAAACTCACATCTCAGAAAACCCATAGTGTCATTCAGCTTGTGATCCAGTTTAAAACTGCAAACGCTATCATAGTATAAGGCAAAAGTGCTATTTCCCATGCAAATCAGCCATGTGTGAATATTACACAGAACAAATTCCCCAACTGTATCATCCTCCCCCCCCCCACCCCCAATTCCCCATTTTATGCACAGGAATTTCTATTGCTAGATCAAAATGCTGTTTCTTGTACAGAAAAAAAAAAGTTTTCTAAACAAAACAATCATGTGCACACCTTTCACAGAATAAATTCCAGACTGTGAATATTCTCTTCAGTTCATGATTCTCTCCATCAGGATTTATTGGGACACAAAAACAAAACAAAAAACAAAAACAAGGGTATTGACCCTTTTCCAAATATTCTGGAAATATTTCAAAATATTTTGGAAAATACCTAATTCATCTTCTGGTATGTTTACCATGCTGCTGTACTAAAATGGATACCCATCTTCACTAGTGGCTATCAGGAGGTGATGGTAAAATTAGTGACAAATCATACCAATAAGTAGCTGCTAATTGTTTAGCAGCTTATCTGGACAGTCCTGGCATTTTGGTGTTATCAAAAAACGTTGGTTTATCATCAACCACGAAGTTGTTAATGAAGCTGCTTTCTGCATCCATTATTGCTCAAAGCAGTTACAGTTTGTTTCACCCCAGTTATTCTTCAGCAGCTTAATTATGTACCTGCTTCCAAACCACTTCATTTGCTTCTATCCCTAGTAAAGCCTAAGAAATTGTACTTTAAGGAGACAGGGAATTCATAATAACTGGAAAACAGCCTGGTTTCTAATTTTCCAAAATGATTTTGCAAAATGGCTTTGCTTGTATCTTGTTTGCCTTCTCTTTCCCATATTAAGTTTTAGTTTCCCCCATTTTAAATCTTTGTATGCTGCTCATAAATCAACATTATTCATGCTTATGCTTATTCTACAGCCCATTTATCTGCTCAAAAAGTCTTATGCATGAAACTAGTCTTGTAATAGTTTAATAGCGGGGTCTTTTTAGAGTTTGTAAGGCTGTCATTCTGGTAGCATATGGTGACTTTTAATAGTATGCTGGAGACAATTTATAAAGTTTGTGATATAAAAAGTAAATGAAAGATATTCCCAAGATGAAGACCCTTTTAGTTAGCATGGACGTATTTGCATTCTTTAACATATAGTTGTGTGATCTAAGCATTTAGTCTGCAGGAAAATTCTTTAAATATTTATATCTGAGCATGTGCTTTCCATGTAGAAAATTCTGGGATTTGTTTCTAGGATCTCTAGCTAGGTTGGAAAAATCTTCCTCAGAGGTAGAAGCACTGTCTGAAATTACCATTTATTTTAACTATTATAAATAATTATAAATAACTTTTAATGTTTGGGTTACTTAAAACAATTTACATCAAACTGTTTAATACTCCAATAACCAACAAAAACTGTTTTAAAAGCCCAACACATATATAATCCAGGAAACAAAAGATAACAGGAAATAATGGGTTGCTGTAAATTTTTTGGACTGTCACAACCTCTGAGGATGACTACCATAGATGCAGGTGAAATGTCAGGAGGAAATGTTTGTGGAACATGGCCATACAGTTAAAAAAAACTTACAGCAACACAGTGAAAGCCTTTGACAATACATTTAACAGGAAATAACTGGATATGTTTTAACATACTAACAAGGAAGTTCCTCCAGGGTCAATTTTGTTCAGTTCACATGCCGTACTCAAAGGACAAGAACACAGATGGAAAGGATCTGGAAACCAAGAGGAAAAGTTTAGGATGCTAGGTACATTTAGCCTGAAGAATAATATTGTAGTCACCTTAAGAATTTTTTTACAGAACTCTGACAAAAGGAAAGATGGAGCAGACATCACAATTGTGATGAGATTATCAGTTCCTTTCTTGGCTGATGAGTACGTTGTGCATGATAAATTTGAATTTACTTGAGCTTTCCTGGACGAGAGTGTATTATATGCCTTGGTTTTTCATCTTAACACATGGGCACCTGTAAAAGGAGAATATATGTAAATAGGAGGTGTGACAAAAGCACTTTTTATCACACGTATCATAGAATCATAGAGTTGGAGGAGTCCACAAGAGACATTCAATTCAAACCCTTGCCATGAAAGAATAAAGGCACTGATTTAAAAAGTGAAGAAGATTCTAGAGTACCTACTTACATTCTCAGGTGAGCTCAATTTTGAAGCATCACCTCAAAAATACAAGTGCATTGATGCACTAAAATTACATGCAACATAATTACTTTCAGTCCTATTTTTATCCATATTGGAATAAGCAGAGGTATCTGTTCACATAGTATATCATTGTTCGAATATTTACTCCTGTGGTTCTGAATTAAATGCTTGCTCAGAATTGTAAATTGTAATTTGAATGATGCAAAAAACAAACTGTATAACCAGTGACCATCTCTAGCTGAGACAAAAAAAAGGGTCATTGTGTCCTTGAATGAGAGCTTCCATGTTCGCTACCATTCAGCAAAGAAACAATGTGTTATAATTGGTAGAATTATTTAATTTCATATAACATGGTTGTCCTTGAGCCCAGAACATAGTTGTCCTTGAGCCGAGGAACTTGTATTTAAAACTTAAGTGCTAGAACTGTGACTGCGTCATTTTCAAAAGAGGGGGAGGCAAGGAACAGAGAGATCTGTTTTGCATGTCTTTGATTTTATGCTTGTTATCCATTCAGTTTCTTTGCAAATCCCCTTGTGAGTCAACTGTGCATGATTATTCATTGGTCTTACAACTTGGATAGGTTGAGTGAGGAGTATCAAATCCCTCACTGTATTCTCTGATTACAGATGCTCTCCAGGTCTTAGTCAGGCATTTTCCTCATCACCTGGAAATGTCAGGGATGAACAGAATAAGGATATGAAGAATACTCATTAATATTCAGAGAAAAGGTGAATTGTCTGGATGTAAAACACACTAGAAAAGAAAAAGAGAACAGACATGATTTTTTTTTCATATCATGACTTTCACCTGTGCAAAAATACACTTGATCTCAAATGTATGTGTTTTCTTATGCAGACAACATGTTTTGGGGCAGGAAATCTATCTATCTATCTATCTATCTATCTATCTATCTATTAGGGCTGGGCAATTCGTTTCGTTAATTCGTAATTCGTTAAAAATTCGTTAATTTTTGAATTACAAAATGATAACGAATCAGTCTGGAGCAATCTGGAGCAATTTTTTTAAAAAACGAATTTTTAAAGCTATTTTGTAATTGTTTTGTAATTGTTTCATTATTATTTCAGCTCCCAAAGCTCTGCGTATTGGTACTCCTTCTTGCCTCTAAGCCCAGCTGGCTGCATTTTTCTCGCTGGTTATAGAATGACATTCTGCTTATACTCAGAAATGATTTGGCATTTAAGGCTGCTTCACTTTTTTCTGCTCCTGCAAGAATAAATGCCCCTTAGGGATGGAGATCAAGATGCCCACTCTGGGGAAGGGGGGAGGAAGGGTGGGGAGAAGCAGAGCCCCCGGGACTCGCCAGGAAGTTGAACCGGGGCCACTGGTTCCTCTCCTGCCTAGTTGCCCCTCTTTCGCCAGCATCGCCAGGAGGCACCAGAGACCCCCAGGGAAAGCCTGGAAGAATCCCGAAAGCAAAACATGCCGTGAAGACGAGGGAGGAAGAGGAGGATGGGGAGGCGATGAACCTACCCGGAAAGCTTGGCGATCTTGACAAAGCTAAACACATCCATCCATGCAGCCGCCTGAGCTCTGCCCGCTCACCTCGCTCGCCCTTCTCTCGCTCACTCCAGCAGCTCCATGCCTGGGAGAAGGCGGCTTGGCAGGGCAGCTCTCCTTCTCTTCCTTTCCCCAGCAGAAGAAGCAGAAGCAGCAGCAGCAAACCTTGGCGGGGACGGGAGCTGCTACCCCCCCTCCGGCGAGTTGTTGCACGGCCAACAACTGGCCGGAGGGGGGTAGCAGCTCCCGTCCCCGCCAAGGTTTGCTGCTGCTGCTTCTGTTTCTTCTGCTGGGGAAAGGAAGAGAAGGAGAGCTGCCCTGCCAAGCCGCCTTCTCCCAGGCATGGAGCTGCTGGAGTGAGCGAGAGAAGGGCGAGCGAGGCGAGCGGGCAGAGCTCAGGCGGCTGCATGGATGGATGTGTTTAGCTTTGTCAAGATCGCCAAGCTTTCCGGGTAGGTTCATCGCCTCTCCCGGCGGCCCCAAGAGAGGGAGAGAAAGAGGAAGAGAAGCCTGAAGCGTGGAGAGGAGGAGGAGGAGGAGGAGGAGGAGGAGGAGGAGGAGGCAGCAGTAGAGGCAGCGACGACTCCTACCAGGGCTCCTGGTTTCAGGGCCGCGCGTGTGCGCGCTCCCACTCTCCCTCTCTCTGCCAGGGCCAATTCGGGGCGACCCAAAGTGCCTGCCGGGCGAAGAAGGGAGCAAGTTGCACAACCGCGTCTGCCATTTTAACGAATTGATTCGTTAATAATAATGAATTTTCGTAAATACCGAACTTTTTAAAAGGAAAATTTTGTAATTATTTTAAATATCGAAACGCAAAAAACCCCAAAAAACGAATCAATTTTAGAAACAAATTTTTGCGTTGTTACCCAGGCCTACTATCTATATATATCCTCACCCACAATAGAAATGAAGCGATCGGACAAGAGACGTGAATTGAAGCAACCACTTTATTTAACCTACTAAAACATATTCAAACTACAAACTGGAAACAAGCGAGCACTTAGTGTAGGATTTGTGCAGACCAAGGGTCGGACCATGACCTTCTGCCTAATTACCTGTGGGAGAAGAGCCACATGTAATTTTTCTGCATGTGTTTTCTGGGTAAAAACAAATACTTTCTCCCATAGTAAACAGTGTGTGCTATGGAAATGTGTATTTTCTGTCTCCAAACACCTTTTTATCAAAACAAAACCACACATATTTTTTCACAAATGGATTTTCCCCTACAACGCCCAAAAGGACAACTGGCATACAAAAATTGTGTGGAAACTATATTTTTGCAGAGTGTGAGAAAAATCATTGAAATTATTTGCTTTTGTGTAATTACATCAATAAACCAAAGTAATGCTTTGTCTCAAAACTACAGCCTCCTTAAATTTAATAGAAAACCTGAGACTTAAAGCAGGTGTGATAGTCTTCTTTGTTTGAAGAACCGTTTTACCATGTTGGTGCCATGGTAACTTGAAACATGTTGTATAATTACATACTTTTCATTAACTTTATTGGAAATAATTGAGTAAAACTTGGAGAGGTACAGGGCAAATAATATATTGTAATGAAGGGTGATGTTCAACATGTCATGCAATCTAGCATCACTGTCTCCATACTGCAATGGTAAAAGGAATGTTTATGATAGAGAGACTAGTTTCTGTGAGCTCCTAGAGTTGTGCAAAATAATATTTGAATGTGTTCACCACTTCTGTTATGGGGTCATTCTGGAATAAGTTCTCATAATGAAAACTCGCATTCTGTTGACTGTCATACATTCAAAGGCTGCAACCAGCTAAGTGGTCCAACAGGAACAAATCATAGAGACTCTCACTGGAATAAACAGGAGAGAAGTCAAAGGACTCAGAGAAATATAGCAGTGTCAGAAAGACATTTTCAAAAAGAAAGATTAGAATAACTCTACATAATCCTTGTATGCACTTGAAGTGTCAGCAGAGGCGGCCCTAGGAAATTTTCAACGGTAAGCAAACAGTATTTTGGCACTCCCTCCCCCCAACAAATCATTGATATATATTTTCTGTTCATCATGGGAGTTCTGTGTGCCATATTTGGTTCAATTCCATCATTGGTGGAGTTCAGAATGCTCTTTGATTGTAGGTGAACTATACATCCCAGTAACTACAACTTGCATATGACAAGGTCTATTTTCCCCCAAGAGCACCTCAAGAGCGCCCCTGGGCAAAATCAACTATACTGCGAATGCTTACTTTGCGTAATGGTTGAGCCGCCCCTGAGTGACAGATGAAATATCATATTTCTGCTACTTTGCTTGACTGGACTCATCTTTCTCCCTTTCTAACCATCTAGACATTTAATTTGTGATGGTGGTTAAAACCAAAAAGGCAGAGTTGATCATAAGTTTAACAAGAGCCAGCAATGTGTTGCTGAAACAAAGAATGTGAATGCTATTTTTTAGAATGCATAGTTTCCAAGTTAAGTGAAGTAATAATCTCACCATATTCTACACATTCAGTTTTGAGCACCTGCTTTTAAGAAGCACATAGAAAAGTTAGACTGGTTCAAAGAAGGGCAACTGGATGATAAGCGGTATGGAGAAAAACACATGAGGAAAGGTTGAAGGAGCTGGGCCTGCTCAGCTTGGTGAAAAGAAGAGTGAGGAATGATATCATTGCACTCTTTAAATACCTTAAGGACTGCCACAGAGTGACAGACTTGTTTTTGCTGCCCCAATGGGTGGGACATGATATTATGGTTCTGGGTTAGACATTATAGCACTTGTTATGGGTTTATTTTCAACCATGTTCGGAGGGTGTTCTCTTATCATGTTCATTTATAACTTTCCACTGCTCATAATTGTTGCTGGGTTCTCAACAGAACACATATGCAAGTTCTAATATGTCTTGTTTTTGGCAATATATTTTAAATCTTACATTTCATAATAACATATTATTATTCTAAAGGAGGGTGAAAAAACTGATCAAGGCTCTGGAGAACAAGCCCTATGAGGAGTGGCTTAAAGAGCTGGGCATGTTTAGCCTTCAGAATAGAAGGCTGAGAGGAGACATGATAGCCATGTATAAATACGTGAGAGGAAGTCATGTGGAGGAGAGAGCAAGATTGTTTTCTGCTGCCCTGGACACTAGGACACGAAACAGTGGCTTCAAACTACAAGAAAGGAGATTCCATCTGAACATTAGAAAGAACTTCCTGACTGTGAGAGCTGTTCAGAAGTCAAACTCTCTGCCCCGGAGTGTGGTGGAGGCTCCTTCTTTGGAGACTTTTAAACAGAGGCTGGATGGCCATCTGTTGGGGGTGTTTTGAATTTGATTTTCCTGCTTCTTGGCAGGGGGTTGGACTGGATGGCCCATGAGGTGTCTTCCAGCTCTATGATTCTATCATTCTAAATGTTATTTCCAGGACTCAATCTCATCTGTAACACCATCACTAGTGTTTTTAGTTGTTTGGGTGTTTTGAGCTTCACTTTGAGTCTCCTTTGTGGAGAGAAAAAGTATGATATAAATAAACAACAACAACAACAACTTCAATTCCCAGAACCCTTATACCACTAGCCTAGACTATTATAATCCCAGAAAAATTTTTGGACTTCAAAAAATAATCAGAAATGCCCAATCTCGCTTGGTGGGAGGAAAACTGCTGAAGTTATTTGTTCCTGCATACAAGAATGAAATTATGCAAAGGTTATATAGCTAGTTTTGTACCATTTGCCAGGTGTTCTTTAACTGAATAGCACTGTTTGATAAGATAATGTTACTAGTTTTTCTAGATTGTCTTCAAAACGGGAACAGTAGCATCCATTTTACATTCAGTAAATCAGTCAGTAACTGCTCCAGATCAAGAACTGCATATGTCCCCCAATCCCATTGAAACAAAAAATTAAACTGAAAAAGTATCCTGTATTCTCTAATGAGATCAGTTTTAACAGGTTTTAAAACCTATGTCTCTTGCTTGAATCCAAAGGCTCGTAAGCCTAAGGGAATGAAACTGTAAAACTAACGATCTACAAACTGTCTTGGAAGCTCCATGAATGAAAGGCAAGGAATAAAAATGCAAATAAATAAATAAATAAATAAACAGCCCTTTTTTTGTAAGTAGGAAGTAACTGGAAAAAGAGCCTCACGTGGCCTAAAATCTGCTGTGAAAGTTACATAATAAGAACATCCCCCCCCCCAAACAAAAAATCCTGAATGACACATATGACTTTTTCAGCATAAAAGAAATACTTGAATAGGGCGTATTGCGATCTTATGCCCCCACATTATTTATGCTTGCTAAACATAGCTTAGTTGTGAAGTAAACACTTGGAAGTGTTTTGCTGCTTCAGTTCCTAGTGGACAGCTAGAGAATACTTGTTTGTTTGTTTATTCATTTCTCTCCAGTAGAGGGTTATGACCATACCAGAAGCCAGAGATTATTGTTCATAACACTATGCTTTATGAAGTTTCTCTTTATGAAAAAAGAATGTGTGATTGCTAATGCCTAAGGCCAAGATTTAAAAGGATGGTCACCTACTGACCTTGCTTGCAGAGATGCTTTGCAGTTCTTGCATGCAACAGGCATGTCATTAGAATATGGTCGTGGTGTAAATATTTAGCTTAGCTGCAGAAAACATTTCTGATTCTTGCTACTTTGCATCTCAGTATCTTTTCCCATTTTGTTTGCCCTTGTTTATATTTGTGTGCTTGTCCTTACGAAACCTCTACATTTCCCGTCCTGGTAATCATCCAGGCCTGCTAATTCATCATTACAAATTCAGTGCAAAGATAACATAGGAGAAAGTCAATGTGGTGAGCAAACAGGCTCATGTTTGAACACAAATAGCTTTAGTAATTGTCAAACAGAGGCAGGCAAAGTATATGCGAACTGTAAACAGCTTAAACCTTTAGGAAAAGAATTCTACCTAATAAAAAGGGTGTCTTAAAACAGGCTTGTTTTATTTAGCCATTGAAGGTTTTTTTCTCTATTAATATTTTATATAATAATAATAATGCTGAATATCTACCAATAAAGTTATCCTATAATTATGATGGGAAGGGAAGTCCATGACCAAGAACAATCTGGTAAGATGTGTCTTACAATATCCTGAGTTGCCAAGGGATGTGCCATAAGAGCAGCTACCACAGTACTTCCCCGCTGCCAACACCATCTTGTCTGCCCAAGTCTCCTCCCCTTCTTTTCCCCCCATTGCATCTCCTTCCCCTCACCTAAGTGAGGGAGGGGATGCACATACGCACACTCCTTTTAAAAAAAACATTTCAAAACAAATAATGTTAATTTAGATTATTCATCACTTATGGAATGACATCTTTGTTCTGTAATTAGCAGTGAAAATGTTGCATGTTGCAAGTCACTTCTGGTGTGAGAGATCCAGCCATCTACAAACACTTTGCCCAGGGGATGACCAGATGTGTTACTATCCTGGGGGGTGGGGCTTCTCTCATGTCCCCTGCCACTCTGCTGCTGAATATGCATGCCCATTGTGGAATACATCTCACCAAGTTAAAACAGTGGATGTGGCTCTAAATGAGACATGCTGCATTATCATAGGATGTCTATGCCCTACACCACTGGAGACATTATACTGTTTAGCTGGTATTTCACCACCTGACATCCTTTGGGAAGTAGCAGCCTGTAATGAAAGGACCAAGGCATTGACATCTCTGGCCCATCTTGTGTTCAAATATCAGCCAGTAAACCAACACTTTAAATCAAGAAAAAGCTTCCTAAGAGCTACAGAGATACTCGGAGGAACAACTCAGTAAGCGAGATTCCAAAAGTGCCAAGTTAAAACTTGGAACCTCAATGGAGGGCTGATACCAGGTGAGACACTCCCCCCCCCCCCCCCCGGGCACACAGAAGGCTGGGTGACTTAGAAGGCACTGAAGAGACTGTGCTCTGGCACCATGAGATGCAGCCAATCCTAAGAAATGGACTACAAAGTAGACACCATGACATGCGAGTGTGGAAAAGAGCAAACCACAGACCACTTACTACAATGAAGTCTAAGCCCTGCCACATGAACAATGGAGGACCTTCTTACAGCCACAACAGAGGCACTCAAGTGGCTAGCTTCTGATCAAAGGAAATTTAGTACAATGCCAAGCTTTTGACTTTGTTTGTGGTTTTTGTATGTAATATAACTGTATTCTCAATTTGCTTCTCACACAATAAACAATAAAATGAAATTGTGTGTGTGTGTGTATGTGTGTGTGTATGTGTGTCAAGAACGACCTGAGAAACTGGAAGACTCTTCTGGTGTCAGAGAATTGGCCATCTGCAAGGGCGTTGCCAAGAGGATGCCTGGATGTTTGATGTTTTACGATCCTTGTGGGAGGTTTCTCTCATGTCTCCCCTGACAGAGGGAACTCAACCTGCTCTCCCCGGATTCGAACTGCTGACCTGTTGGCCAGCAGTCCTGCCAGCACAAGGTTTTAACCCATTGTGCCACTGGGGTTAAAATTGTTGAATAATTAACAGTTGAGAGAACTAATTTTTGATCTCTGACAGAGGAACTCATCTACATTAGTCCAAAATGAATTCAAAGTAGTAGCCACTTCTCAGACACTTTGATTATTTACAGGCAAGTTTAACATTTCTTTGCAGTCTTCTTTGTATGCCACATGTATTGTGGCATGAGGAAAATAATTCTAAACTAAGACTTCCAAGTAACTGGTTCAAAAGGTTGTGGCTGCTTTTTGCTGCTTTTTCTCCCTGTTGTCTGGAATCCATATCAATAAAACTTAATAGGAGGTTGAAAGTGAAATTGCCGCAAACTGTGCACTTAATAATACCCCAGTGGGTGCTCATTAATATCTCAACAGGTACACTCATGCATTATCTTAATCGCACATGATCCTTAAAGAAATTGTCTTTTTATTTAATAAAAAGTTTTCTAACAACAGCCCTTTTTGAACGATGTTTTAGGTTGGTCTAATATTATTGCATTTTGCTTGGGTAACAAAAAAGATGAATAGCAAAGTTTACTTAGCAATTTGAGGTAATGTAAGTTTAGACATTGCATTTATATTACAGTTAATGCCCATGTTTCTTTACAGGGTAAGAAACAAAAGCAATAGGACAGAGGGAACTTAGTCAGCAGTCACTATGACAGATGTCACAGTAAAGTAGGTTATATCCCTATCAATTTGCTGTCTTCCATTATTCTAAGTGAGATGTATTGGCAACAATTGTATTGACTCCAGCTATTAAGTATGTATAGGATTCTGTCTGGAACCTAAAGGACAAGATAGATAAATAGTGGGAAATGATTTAAAGTTCTAAAGTTCCGGGCATCCATGGATTATCACAGCTAATCACCTGTTATTTTAAATTAGCCTACTTGCAAGGCTTTCAGTTTTGTTTTGGTTCTTTTTTTTTGGGGGGGGGGGGGGGAGGAGAGAAAAGAAAAAAAGAAAAATATTTTTAAGAAATGAGTTTGAACTTTTAAAATATTTTACATTTTGAATTCTCTTGTGAAATTCACATTTCAAAACTTGAATTCTGAATAGGTTTCAAAAATAATTTTCTCAGTGAATTTGGTCATGCATCTTGTGGTACTACAGTGGAACCTTGACTTAAGAGCATCCCAACTTAAGAGCATTCTGAGTTAAGAGCTGTTGCTTGGCATGGGTTTTGCTTTGACATACAAGTAGCATTATGAGTTACGAGAGAACGCCAGGGGGAGCGTTAGCAGAAGAGTACCTGGCTTTAGAGCTTCAAAGGAGCAACCACCATGCCTCATGATCTTTTCCACTTTGGGAGATTGCTACCTGCTTTGCTCTTGTCCACACTGAGGAACTTTGATTAGTTGATTTTTTGTGGTTTTTATTCCTGATATGTTTGGCCTCATGAAGAGGGAGGAGAGACAGCAAGAGAGGGCGGGAGGCTGGAATGAGTGCAGTATGAAGAAAATGATGCTTCTGCTTCTTCACTTTGTGCTTTGTGCTTCCTTGCCACAACTTTGTGCTTCTACCATTTATCTTTCTGTTTTATTGTCTCATGTTAATGTGCATTTATATGTTATTTGTTATTTATAAAATATATTTTCTTATCTAAAAAAGACATTACAAAAAATTGGAGGGGGGGTCGGTGGGGAGAAACAGATTAATAACATTTCAATGGGAAAATCCACTTTGAGATAAGAGTGATTTAAATTAACAGCTTGATCATGGAACAAATGAAACTCCTAACTCAAGGTATCATTGTATGAGCTGGCTAAGTAAAAGTTTGGAGGTGAGTGTAATATTCTTCAACACTGCAATGCTGATGAAAATACCATCAGAATCTGGGGAAATTATTTGTGAAGATTTCAACTCTCAGGACGTACTCCCAGCCATATGGCTCTAGGAAATGTTGGCTGAGAGATTCAGAGAGTTGTAGTAACAACAAAGTAACGTTCCCAAGTTATGCCTCAATTCCAATGGTTTGATTATCTTAGCTGCCTGGGGCTGCAAAATTGTATCCCTACTATTATGTGATTCAGAAATCCAACCTGCAATATCTGGCAATAACTTCTGAACTTTACTTAGGCCTTTCAATAATGCTGTTCTTTCAGTGATGGAACACCTCTCTGTTTGAGTATTCAATTCAGGGAATTGATTATCACAACTTCTTAATTGTAGACAGGCAGAACTTAATTTCTAAGACAACACGATTGGCCTAATAAAATGTGTCACCAATTGAATTACAGGAAAAATTGAGTGGATTATATTTATTTCTGGTGGGAGAGGAATTCCTGCTGTCTTCTTTCTTTCTGCATACTCAGAAGGGCTCTAGATTCTGCATCATGCATACATGTCATTGGAATGTTTGTACTTAGAGCCTGTTTCATTCTTTTGGTTAGCAGATCACTGTTTTCTACCACTTCTAGCTCAAATTCTATTCCTCCAACACAGGGATGTTTTGCTGCCCAACCAATGACATAAAGAGTCCAAACAAGCAACATTATGGGATAACTAAGGGAAACATTATTGAATATTACCTAATAAGATTTCTTTATAAGTGGAAGATCACTCCAGAATTCCTCCTCAGCTTCCCTGGGCAAAAACACCATAGTCCCCTGAGAAAAACCAGACATCTATCTTGATGCTCTCAAGGTGGCCAATGTAAGAAAACTGATCCAAGAATTCCAACCCCAAGCCCCATAGCCTCCAAAGAGGTTAACATTTCTAGATCAGCTTGAAGGACAGTTCCTTTCACCCATAACTTGTTTGCTTGAAAGCATAGCAGGAATTCTTCATTCTATCCTTCATCTAAACAGGGTGGTTTTGGTACTCACCAAGATGTCCCCCCCCACCACCCCAAAAAAGTCAGGGAATTCATGTAAGGTCCACAAGCAATTATGCAGTCCCCTGAACAGTGTAGGGTAGGTGAAGAAAACCTAATGAGATGGGAAAAATTCCTACCCAGGCCAAAGTGACCCGTACACCATGGCAAAGATGGGAGGGTTAACCAATGAAGAATCCAAAAGAGAGGATGACAGACAGACACAGTTCCTACTATCCTTTAATCCCTTCACACCTGATGAAGGGGAAAACCTACTAGTCTTCAACACTGGAGACCAGCAAAAAACAAAACAAAACAAAAAAACCTCCCCCTTTGACAGGTTTGCAGCTTTGGGGAAAACCTAATTCCCTGCATCCATTGCAAAATATGCTGTGATACTCAGTCAGCAAATCCTGACTTTCAAAAGAATCAGAAAAAATTACAAATGCAGAAAATAAATAACATCCATGGGTACAAAAAAGTAATATAAACACACGCATTATGTAATTATTAATGCATACATTCTGTTTGACTGCAGGATATATTATTTTGTGTATCATATATTGGAAATTTTAGACTTTTTATTTTTTTAGAAAACCTGACATTGCATTAAAAGGTTAGGATTCTGCAGCTGAAGAGTAAATGAGATAGATATAAATTATGAAAACAAAACACATCACTATTGTAAAGCTTTGCTGATCTCTACAAAACTGCACCATAAGCACACCTGTTTTGCTTTTCGTCCTTTTCCTTTTTTCCTGTTGTGATTGAAATGCTAATGGGAACCACTAGACAAACTGCCTTGAATTCATCATCATTTAAAGTAGAAGCAAGTAACATCAGACCTACAAAAATTTATCTTTTTCACTTTAAGAGAAATTCTCAACCCTATCATACTGCAGGGTATACCGTGCATCATCTCCATACACTCTAACATGTCACAATTGAAAAGCAGGAGAAATGAGGCCAAGCAATATCAGAATACGGTCAAGATTATAAACCTAATTAATGAGAAGGAACACAAAATTGCCAACAGTTTCCTTTTGCCTGAGCTTACTAGAAATAGCAAGAATTTACCTCTCTTCTCTGGACCTCATCACATTGATGAGATCCTCCACATTGATTTGCCCCATGCCCAGGGCCAGCCCTAGGTAATTTTCAAATGTAAGCGGGGGTGCCTCAGGAGTGGCCCTCAGGGATTTTGCTCTGTGTGCGAATGCTTCAGCCACTCCTTCAGTTTAATGCAGTTCATCCTCACTACTTTGGAATGGGCTCTTCTAGGAGGTGTAAATACTACAAATAACTGTTTTCCACCAGGTTCGGAATTGTAGAACTGCCATCCGATTTGGAGCAGGGAATGTGCACGTGCACACGTACACACATTGGGATCTAAACCGGCAGATATTTGTGTCTTTGAAGGCTTTAGCCTTTGCTTTAGGGCATTGGTCTGGAGCCAGGGACAAAAATGGCCACACTGATCATTTCATGCAGTTTCAAAGTGGTTTTGCTGTGTGTGTGGATGTTTACATAAAAAAACCAGCTTGAAGCTGGGATGGGGTTTACACAAACAGCAGAGCACTAATGCTCATGAAGGACTTGCTTTTGTAGAAATGTTGTTGCCTTGTGTCGCAACTCAGGATAGATTCACTTTGCTCAGAACACCACACACACCAAGGCTGTAGGTTTTGTAGTTTATTAAAGAAAAGGCAAAGTATTAAACATAAATGTAAAGTTGCAAAAGTTCGATAGCCAAACAGAATCTTAAGTGCAAAGGCAGAGATTCCAAAGTCCAAAGGCAAATAACATGAAGCATAATCCATAAGCATTGATCAAACAAGATTCCATGACAGCATAACAGAGTCCCCAGAAGCCAAGATCCAAATCAAAGTCCCAAGAAGCCAAATGCATTGCCCAAAAGCCCTGGCAATCCAAAGAACTTATCAGGGTATTCGCTGAAGTTGCACTAACAAAAGGTTGCCTTCAATCAGATCACTAAATATACTTTCCCAGCATGAAAGCATTCCCCCCTCTAACTTCTCTCTTGTTTGCAAGCCTTGTACTACAGCAAAAACTGAATTGCAAGTGATCCACCCTATCTAAATCTGCAGAGCCTTCAAGGTCAAATAACTCATTATCCTGGAGCTGGGAATCAGCAGCATGAAAATCAGCAGGCAGAGAGCTCACAGGCTGGCTCGCCTCCTCCACCTGCACCTGTGAAGTTTTAATAAGATCAGAAACATCTTATAAGACAACATCCCTTCCCATGGGAAACTGGAACTCCTCATCTTCAGCATCAATATCATCTGTAGCAACAATAGGAATATGTTCAGGAATCTGAAACCCATCATCCTCTTCCTTCTCTTCCTGAGGCTCCAGCTGAGCCACAACACCTGGCTTTGAAGTGCATATAGTGCTCAGTGTGGATTGAGGCCCCATCTACCACACTGCCATATCAAATACCGATGGTCTGCATTGAGCTGGATTATATGGCAGTGTAGACTCACATAATCCAGTTCAAATGAGATAATGTGGGTTATCTGATTTACTAATCTGGTTTATGTGGCAGTGTAGAAAGGACCTGGGAGACCTGGGACCTCAGCTACACTATCATATAAAATCCGGATTTATCAACTTTGAACTGGATTATATGTGCCTACATTGTCACAAATTCCAGCTCAAACCAAATTATTTGGATTTTATATGGCAGAATACATGGGGACTGAGGTCCTTCCACAAAGCCATATAACCCAGAATATCAAGGCAGATAATACACAATATCTGCTTTGAACTGTGCTATCTGAGTCCACACTCAGCTAATGTGGGATTTTCTGCCTTGATATTCTGGGAAATAGGGCTGTGTGGAAGGTCTTTCCCCTTCTCTGACCAAAAGAACTGGTGCCATTACATTAAACTGCTCAATCCCACAGCTTTCAGCCCTGGCAGTCCAAGCTGTGTCAAACTGCATTGAGTGTACAGTGGGGATGCAACCTGGAGGCAAAGGGGAGAATGGCCCGGCTGGCGGGGCCAGGGGCAGAGTGAAGCCACAGCAGGCTCCATCAAGGGGAGTCTGAGAAGGGCTCCTTTCTTTTTCCATGCCAAGGCTGAGCCCACAGTTACCTACCTGGGTACCTAGCTGCATCTCTCTCTCCCTCTCTCTGTATGCCCACCCTCCTGAAGTGCCACCTCCCTGCTCCTGGCCATACGTGGGGCCAGCTCAGCCAGGCGAAGGCAGAGAAAGAGAGAAAGATTGAGATTGAGATTGAGATTGAGATTGAGAGAGGGAGGGAGGGAGGGAGGAAGAAGGGATCCCCGCTTGTCTTTCCCTGCCTCTTTCTTCAGGGTTCATGGTGACTCTGGTGCCTGGCTGGCAGGGCAGCATCCGCGGGCAAGTGGCGCCCTAAGCAAATGATTAATCTGCCTAATGGTTCAGCTGCCCCTGCCCCATCACATGTGGGGAAGCATTGCTGTGTAGCTTCCCCTTGTGCTAGCCCCATTGTTCCTAATGTAACGTGGGGAGGTTCATGTGTTGCTGGTGCAGCATCATAGAACACTGCAGCCCCAGTTGAGCCATGGAGCCCAGCTGGAAGTGATGGGCGGCATGGGGTTCTGTGGCTCATCTGGGGCAGAAGCATCCTACGAAGATGAAAACTAATTTTACAATATAGTTGTTTGTCCACTGGCTTGACTGAGTACCAACATCTTTTTTTGCAGTAATTAGAATCATAGAATCAAAGAGTTGGAAGAGACCTCATGGGCCATCCAGTCCAACCCCCTGCCAAGAAGCGGGAATATTGCATTCAAATCACCCCTGACAGATGGCTATCCAGCCTCTGTTTAAAAGCTTCCAAAGAAGGAGCCTCCACCACACCCCGGGGCAGAGAGTTCCACTGCTGAATGGCTCTCACAGTCAGGAAGTTCTTCCTCGTGTTCAGATGGAACCTCCTCTCTTGTAGTTTGAAGCCATTGTTCCGCGTCCTAGTCTCCAGCGAAGCAGAAAACAAGCTTGCTCCCTCCTCCCTGTGGCTTCCTCTCACATATGTATACATGGCTATCATATCTCCTCTCAGCCTAAATTGAGAACAAAGGTGAAAGTGAGAGGTAGAGAAAGAAACTGGAATATTTGAAATGCATCTGGGAAAATGGGAAGAGAGAGAAATTATGTTGGATTTGTGCCTCAGGTGATAGAACATCTCAGGACATTACTCAGTGCCTGAGTCAACTCTTCCTTCCCTCCTGTTCCTTATGTTCCCTAGAAGAAATACAGGACTTCTGTGTGGTCCTAGCTAGGGAGTGGAGTGATGATGATGGTGATGCCATCTTTAACTACATATCTATCTTGTAAAGTTAACTGACTTGATCCCATCTTCAGAGAGTTTTGGTTGAGAATTGTTGCAGACAGCTGAGTTGATGCAATTATGTTTTAAAATTAAATGGTCATGCCAAGGCGTCAGTACATACCTTCCCTACAGTGATTTTTTAATGGATTTATAGTTCATGGCTTCTTGGATCATTTAAAAATGTATGCATTAGACAAGTTTCTCTACCGCACCCTCTTTCTCATGTTTAAATAAATTCTGTCTCCTTGTCAGCCTCTCTTCTCTCTCTCGCCTTTAATCCTGTAGCAAAGCCCTGGTAATGCTGAATTTGTTGATGTCCCTGTCATTCCTGTGTCAGCAGGGTGTGATGCTTTAAACATGGTCTTTCTGCAGAATCAAACACAGAGAAAAAGCATTAGGCGAAGTCTCTCCCCACCAGCATCCAATTATTGGTGTGGTTTTTTTATTTATTTTTGAGAAAGTAGGACAATTACTTGCGGAAACAAACTCAGTCCCACCTATTTAGGTTTAAAGTTTGAAAAACTCTTAAGCTTTGTGATTTTTTTTTGAAATAGTTTGGTATATTGTCAAAATAGTTTGAAAGACTTTCAGGGAATCTGATTTTTGCTATGTGGTTTATGGATTTTAACCTTAATTTTGAAAGGTGTACACCGCATAAAATGGTGTAGAAAGAGAGCTTTAAAAAGAGAGCCAATTAAGCTTCATAAATCACTTTTTGTGGTTTAGTCTCTCAGACAAAAGCACATTAGGAATCATATGACTGGTGCAAACATCTAGAATAATAAGTATAGAAATAATGCAGCAGTATGGAAAAGTAGCATTGGCGCTGTCTCTTGGGACCTGTAGAGTTAAAATAAAGTTATTTTGAAATGGTTTCTCTAACTAAATAGGAGTTTTAAGTATTTTTGTTCAAATTGATTGAAGTTCTTTGTAGGAGTATTCACACATAGTGCTAAAGATGGATCTAGCTATAGTATTTAAAAAAGTGAATTATAAACTCTTGGATTTTTCATATGCCATCTTAATTAACTAGTTGATTTTAAACCACAATTATTGGTTCATATATGGAAGCAAGCTGGGAAGATGAATACTTTTTATTTTATTTCCTTTTCATGAGAGCTTAATACCTTTTGTTATTTCCTTTTTGGTGACACACATTGCACCTTTAGTGGGCTTCTTTTTGCTTATCTGTGTTGTACCATATTAATATCCACTATTGTGTATTCTGCCTATGTGAACAGTGCACCTTGGTATCCCGTGGGGTTTGGTAACAGAATCCCCTGTGGGTGCCAAAATCCATGGATGCTCAAGTCACATTATATACAACTCATAGTACAATAGAGTCAATTATATAAAATGCCAAAGCCAATGTTTATTTTTGGACTTTTATTTATTTATTTTAAAGCCATGGATTGTTGAAACTGTGGATGAAGAATCCATGGAAATGGAGGGCCAATTGTATAAGGTATTAAAGTAATAAAATTGGGTTTTTCTGTTAGCTTTCAAAGAAAGGAGTATTTTTTCACATTTTTTTAAAAAAGTGTTTTCTGCTAGGAATGATTGCCAGCATTTGTAGCTGGAATCCCTTGGAAACACTTTCTTCCAGCTTTGGGAATTTGAAACGATTATGAATACTGCCAGATTTCTGTTGAAGTTTGGCTTTGTTTATAATTTGCTCAGTTTAGCAGTAGCTGTCCACAGCATTCTTCCCCTGTCCTCCTCATCCTCCCACCATAACCCAAATTTACCTTGCAAACGAAAGGACAAAGTATGCCATGAGGTAAAAACAGAGAAGATCAAAATTTCAGTGATGAAAACAGGGTATACTGAAACACTTTTAGTGACTTAGGGGTGGGGTTCCTTAGATCTGTCTTGCAGTAGACGGTGAGACGGGAAGCAACACAAGCTTTGAGTTTCTCTTTTTAAAGAAAGCTATGGATTGATTCCTTATGTCATCTGTTCCTTTCCCAGGCTGTTGCCCCCTTCTGCTCCTTTACAAGTTCAATTTTGTTAAAATGGGTCCTATGTTAAATAAAATTGCCCTTTTCAATCAAATTCTATGTGTCTAGTTTCATTATTCCATAGTTGCCCAACAAATATATGAAAAAATGTTTCATAGTTTCAGTTCTGTCAGAAAAGTCCCTTAAGAGCTAAATTTGTGCATGCATTGAGATCTCAGGCAGATGTAAGTTCCAATATGTCTAAGTGTCTTCTTCATGTTGACATTTATTAGCTGCTTTATTTGCAGGTATAAAATCTGCTCTGCATTCCAGCTTAGCATTCATCTGCAGTCTGATTGCTCTAGAGCTGGAGTATTTTTTAAAAAATATCTGAATCGTCTGTTACACACACACACACATATATATTTAAAGCTGATGGGCACAGATGTTGTTTGCTATGTGCATGTGAGATAGTGACTGTTTGCCTAGGAAAACAAATATCTTTTAAGGAATAAAGATGATTTGACATAGCTTGCAAAGTTTCCTGCAAAGTTTGCAGAAAACATTAGACAAAACTGGTGGCATTACCATATATGAGGGGGGAAGGAAAGGGGGGGGGAGAGAAAAAGTGCAACAATATTTCTTTTTCTAACCCCCCTCCTTTCATTGCTTTAGAAATATTCTAGGGAACAAAATTCTCCCAGAGTTAATGCTACAAAGTGAAGAAATGATACACAGACTTATTCCCACATGCATTTGGGGTAGGAAGAGAGTTGCCATTAATGTGACAAAGGGTCACAGAGAAATAATATTTCAAATGTAAGACTAGTATGGAAACCCTGGCACCCTCTAGGTGAATGAAGGGTTCTGAAAAAGGCCAGGATGAAAACTCTGGCACACTCTTGGTGAACGAAGGGTTCTGCAGATGTACAGATTTAAAGGCATATTCCTGTAAAGCAGTCGTTCTTAACCTGTGGGCCACGAGGATGAAAATCTGGTCCGCAAGCCTCCTTCCTCTTTATTTATTTATTTATTATATTTTATTTATTTTCACTCCTTTTGTGCCGCCTGCTAGTTCTTTCCTGTCACTGACCATAGCATATGTTCTGTAGCAGAAGCTAGACCTGATGTGGTTTATCCAATGCAATTTTCTGAATCAGCACCTCAAACCGAATCTAAAGTTGACCAAAAACTGATTCGTAACTCTTTTGGTACTAATGTTGGAGAGCTGTTCCTGGTCAACGTGGTCCCTGGTCAAGTAGTCCCTGCTCAAGTGGCCCCTGGTCAAAAAAAGATTGGGAACCACTGCTGTAAAGTTTATTTGCTTTCCTTTCTCTCTCTTCCCCCTCCCCCTTTATTTGCTTTTCTTCAAGAATAGACAAAAGTATATGGCAGCGATACTGACTTATTTGGTGAATAGGAAGTATTCTCATGTTTTAGTTTCTGGTGGTTCATTCCGGTTTCTGTTGCATACCTAGAAGCAAATACAAGGAGGGTTAGAAGTAGCAATGAGGAATGGGTTTTTCTTAAGTGTAGAACTACTTTGACAGTTATGTCTGAAATCTGTGAATTTCTGTTTGGTGAAAGTTGCAGAAGTGCTGAATTGTGTAGGTATGGTGCAAGATAACTCAGAAGACTTAGTGTGATGAGCTCAGTGCAAATGCAAAACATGATAAAGGCTGTTCAACTAAATAAGGTTCAGTAAGTTGCGAAATGCTGGAAAAGTTTGTGAAATGTTTAGAAACTCAGAGGGGTTCTTATGAGCATGTAAATGTTGATGAAAGCATACACAATAATCAAATTCAGCATTTTTTCCTTTGACAAAAAAGAAAAAAAATCTAGCCCTTACGTATGAATAGAAAAACTTGAATACAAATGGCCATTTCTGGTGTAAAACAAAAAGTCAAAGATGTGTCTAGGATTTCATTGTTTGCTATTCAGTAGGGCTGGGCGGTTTCGTTTAGTTAATTCGTAATTCGTTAATAATTCGTTAATTTTTTCAATTACAAAATGATAACAAACCATTCTGGAGCAATTATTTAAAAAAACGAATTTTCAAAAGCGTTTTGTAAATGCTTCGTATTTCAATATTGTATTCGTTTTGTTATTGTTTTGAGGTCGTTTCGTTATTATTTCCGCATGTCTGGGCCAGTTTTATGGTTTAATTATTGAAAAAAAATTATAATATCACACCAACAGTCAACAACAGAGGGAGAGGGAAGCTTCAGAAGGTTTTGGAGGTTTTTTAGCGTATTTTGCGGTCGCATCCGCCATTAACGAATTGATTCGTTATTGTTTCGGAAATCGATTCGTTAATTTTTTACCATTTCCGAAATTTCGTAAATATCGAACTTTTTAAAAGGAAAATTTTGTAATTATTTTAAATATCGAAACAAAAAAACCCCCCAAATACAAATCGATTTTAGAAACAATTTTTTCCGTTGTTACCCAGGCCTACTATTCAGCATTTCAGTGCCCTTCATTGCCCCTTGGCAATACCTTATATATTTTACTAAAAAAAAAAAAACCCTGGTATTCACAACTGGTTGCGTGTTTGGAGACTGAATCACCTGAGTGTGAAAATTGTGGCAAAACCTATCACTAAGGGCATGGGTGAACAGGTTATTATTGATAACCATTCTGAGAAACTTAACCTGTCAAATGAAATATGACAAAAAGAAGGGAATTCAGATGATGTTGAAATAGTTTGATTTTGGTTTATTTAAAGTTTATTTTAGAAAGCAATTATAGGTTCCCCAGCAGCAGAGCCAAAAAGTTTGGTACATTATCGTAACTGGAACACTTTTTTATGAAGTAATAATTTGTAAAGACATATTATGACTTATCTGGTGAACTATGTACAGTATAACTCATTTATCCATGGATTCAGTATCTATGCTCCAAAAATATTCTCCCTAGAAGTGTTTGGGGATCTCATGAGGTCTTCCAATGAGATTCTATGGTACCCTTCTGGACCAAGTATTGTCAAAATAGAAAGTTTGTTATCTGCAGTTTCAGGCTATTGTGGAGGTTCTTGACCCTGTGGATAAGGAGTCAAAATGCCTCAATATCCATTGTTGCATCCTTTTTTCTATACATCAGACTATTGCTTTGATTTGAAATGAATTAAAATACTTGTAAATATAACTTTTTTTTAAAAAAAAACAACAACAATTCAGATAGCAGATTAACAGCCAGGCTTATAATTGGTCTTCTCACAGCATCACAATGTTTGCAGATGAGATACATAAAAGCATAAGTTGTGGATGCAGCTATATGTTGCTGTGGTTTAAACATAAAATAGCCAAAAGGCAGATCAACAAAGATGTTCATAAACAGAAAAAAACCCCAGAAATTATTGAAGAAGCCTATGATCAAATAACTGTAATCATCAAACACTACAAAATTTTATTCTGAGGCTAAGCTTACTTCAGGCCTATCTCTGCAACTAGTTCTAGGTGTCATAATTTATTCTTTATAAAAAGTTCATGAAAGTTTTGGATGAGGGCAGTACTGATAATAGTTTAATTGGCCAATTAGTATTCACATAATGAAAATCATTTGAATGATGGCTTCATTGACTTTCACTTAGGCACTGATGGAGATAGAAAGTAACAGATGGGCACTAGGAAGGCTAATTGTATTACAGCTCAAGCTAATTGATGTGTATGTGTGTGTGTTGAATTTACCAATTTATAACATCAGATAACTGTTCTTTTCCCTGCAGATACCCCAAATCAGTTATGCTTCAACTGCTCCAGAATTAAGTGACGACAGACGCTACGATTTCTTCTCACGGGTGGTTCCTCCAGATTCCTTCCAAGCACAGGCAATGGTGGACATAGTGAGAGCTTTGAGGTGGAATTATGTCTCCACGTTGGCTTCTGAAGGAAGTTATGGGGAAAAGGGTGTGGAATCCTTCATACAACTTTCCAGAGAGTCAGGTAGGTGAGAAATAATATTGCAACACTATTTGTGACCCCTACGCTGAATGAATGCTTTGTCTTTAAAATTGTTCCACAACTTTAGAGTTCCAATTTTATAGCTCCCCGTGCTCTTCTTCTCAGTTTATATAAATGTTTTGAAGGAAAGAAGTGTTCATGGGCCTGAACACTAAATGACATTAATGCTCTGCTGGAGGAAAATATAACAGAGAAGTTGTATCACATTTCTGATGCCCTACTGTTTAAATACATTACTGTGGTGAGATGGTACAAAGCAAGTCCTTATCTCTTCACAGCCAGGAACTGTTCTGAAGATAGCAATTTCTTAGATATAAACCTTGTTCCAGACAATTCTGGTCTGTCTCTCAAGTAGTTTGATAACATAATAATAAGAAATCAAATGGAGCAATATGCTGATGAAAGTTTGAGGGATCAAACTTTATCAGTTCTGCTGCGGCAACATGCAATGTGTGTGGAAGTGTAGGAATGGCTAAGCTTTCCATAGTTTATATCTTAGGATTGCCTATATATATGTATCTGAAGATAGCATTCAATAGTCTGTTTCAGATAAATCAGTGGGTTTCACACATTCACCTCTTGGGAATCTTAAATTTTGTTATGTCTGCTAAAAATTCATATGTATTTTTCATTGGGATGGTAGAGTCTAGTGGAAGATTTGATGACATTTTTTCAGATATTCACCACTTGGAATTCGTCATTGTCTTATATGCATTGGCAATGTGGTATAATTTACACTCTATTGCAAAAATCTAAATATAGTTTTAGCACTTGTGAGCAATTTATCTTCTGTGTAAGTTTGCCTGTCATTACTGAACAACTCCCCAATGAACTAAATTTTCACTAAATTTCCAAGACATCTCAGGATCTCTAGAATCCTGGGATGTCAGACAGATTGAACAACTAACATATTTCAGAAAAGTGGAATAGGTCAGTTGTTCAAGTTGTCTGAAAACTGTTTAAGTGTCACATAGCACTCCAGAAAATAATAATAGGAAAGGTAGACTTTTGATGACACATTTCATTTAAGGCATTTGGATGGGTTTAAAAAATAGGCATAAAGAAATGCAGTTGAATGGAAAAATCATAGAAACAGAATTTTAGAGTTGGAAGAGACCTTGTGGGCCATCCAGTCCAACCCCCTGCATTCAAAGCACCCCTGACAGATGGCCATCCAGCCTTTGCTTAAAAGCCTCCAAAGAAAGAGCCTTCACCACACTCCGGGACAGAGAGTTCCTCTGCTGAACAGCTCTCACAGTCAGGAAGTTCCTCCTAATGTTCAGGTGGAATCTCCTTTCCTGTAGTTTGAAGCCATTGTTCCACGTCCTAGTCTCCAGGGCAGCAGAAAACAAGCTTGCTCCCTCCTCCCTATGTCATTTGTTGTTCTTCAGTATAGACCTAGAAACATGAAGAAAATACAAACTTATTAATGTTTCCAGATATTGCCTTTCTTCATGGGGCACATTCAACTCATTACTTACGTGCAGGATGATAAAATGACTGAAAATTTAATATGGTAAAGGAATCCTTGATCTATACTTTGAGTAAGATGCATTGATCTGGTTACTTTACTGGTGCTATAGAAAGCAGACAGACAGAGGGAACATATAGAAACCATACAGACAGTTGAAAGCCACCCGAGTCTAAGGGGGTGAGAAAGGCAAGGTATAATTGAAGCAAGCAAGCAAGCAAGCAAACAAACCATAACAATTAAGGAGTATAGACTTATTTTGCATGCAAGGAATTGGTTCTTAAATTAATATTGTTGACACTTGCAGTGTCTTCCAATTCCTGTAATTTTTTAAAAAAAATCTCTCCCACCCCAAAAGTTATCACCTTGGTCCCATTCTAGTTACTTGACATTGAATGCTAGCATGAGGAGTTCCAAATTTTGTTACACAATCTGATACATGAATTTTTTAACCATGTCTGGGTAAATGCATTCTATGTGAACGTGGTGTAGAGGTTTGAGTGTTGGACTAGGGCTCTTAGGGCAATTCCACACAGCACCTAAACTGCAGAATATATTAAAATGTATTTCTATAAAAGATACAGATTAAAATGTACTTCTACAAAAACATATTAAAATACACAAAACAGAGATTAAACAAAGAACACGTGTAGCCAGTACTTTCAATACTATTCTGGGAAAAAGGTGGAATATAAACTATTTAAATAAAAAATTAATCAAAAATGGCAGACAGTAGTACTGTTATTCAAAATTATAATTTCACCCTCATTAGCAGTGAAAGGGTTTTGTTTCTAACATTTCTAATATTTTACCTGACATTTCATGTGCATCAACTAAAAATTTAAAGGATAGTGTGGGAAAATGCTATAAGGGAATCTAAGTCACTTGGAGATTTTAATATTTGATATAATCAAGCACTGCCACCTTCTACTAAGATAAAATAATATCAATTGAAACTACTTTATAGCTAGCCTTTATTTTCATCATCAGCAAAATAGTTCATTGTATGGGCCCAAGGGCATAACAAAAAGCACCACACACACACCACATGGAGCAACAGGTGCTAAAGATGCTAAACAGAAACCATAATCATGCTCCCACAAAGAGCAGAAACAATGCAATGCAAGTTAACAAAAATCAATGTACATTTTGGGAGAGGGTAAGTTAACCCTTTTAGTCTCCTTGGCAGTTTATGGCAATTTTATCTAACTCTTCCTGGTCTTTTTTGCAGATAGAGCAAAAAGGGCTCCTTTGTAAGTTACATAATCCTTTATGTCGCCTAATGTGAAACTGCACTGTTTCTTCCATACAGTTTTCTTTACCATGTGTTAGCAAGGATTTCAGGTGTCTTTCTCTTGGGCCACTACACAATGGGCATACTGACAATGTCTTCTACCTGACAAATTTTGTTGTTCATTTGTTCAGTCGTCTCCGACTCTTCATGACCTCATAGACCAGCCCACGCCAGAGCTCCCTGTCGGCCATCACCACCCCCAGCTACTTCAAGATTAGTCCAGTCACTTCAAGGATTCCATCCATCCATCTTGCCCTTGGTCGGCCCCTCTTCCTTTTACCTTCCATTTTCCCCAGCATAATTGTCTTCTCTAGGCTTTGCTGTCTCCTCATGATGTGGCCAAAGTACTTCAACTTTGTCTCTAGTATCCTTCCCTCCAATGAGCAGTCGGGCTTTATTTCCTGGAGGATGGACTGGTTGGATCTTCTTGCAGTCCAAGGCACTCTCAGAACTTTCCTCCAACACCTGACAAATACATATAGTGTTTTCCCATGACATATTATGGTAGTGACTATCTAACACTCTGGTTGGCATTACTTAAGATCACAGCTCTTAAGGAAGGTGCCTTGAGCTTAATCCAATATTTGGTTTTATTATTATTATTATTATTAAACTTTATTTGTACCCCGCTAGCATCTCCCGAAGGACTCGATGCGGCTTACAAAGGCCAAGGCCTCAACACAACAGCAATAAACAACACAAAACAATACAAAACAAAGCAAATTAAAAACATAAGCAATAGCAAAACATTACACTATTAGACAATAAAAACCATGGCCGGGCCAATGATGGGTACAGGTTAAAAAGTGCTGGGTGTGACAGGAGGTGTATTGGAAATCTGGGCAAGTGCCATGTGCAGAGAGTCTTAAACTCTAGTAAAGTGCTTCTACGGACAAAGTGCTGGGTTATCCTATTCTGGAAAGGCACGACGGAATAGCCAGGTCTTCAAATTCTTCCTAAAGACTGCCAACGTGGGTGCTAGTCTAATGTCTTTAGGGAGGTCATTCCAAAGTCGGGGGGCAACCACAGAAAAGTCCCTATCCCTTGTCCCCACCAAACGCGCCTGCGACGCAGGTGGGATCGCAAGCAGGGCCTCTCCAGATGACCGCAGGGAGCGTGCGGGTTCATAAACGGAGACGCGGTCACGGAGGTAGGCAGGTCCCAAACCGTTTAGGGTTTTTTAGGTTAGCACCTGCACCTTGAATTGGGTTCGGTAGGTAAATGGCAGCCAATGGAGCTCCTTGAACAGGAGGGTTGACCTCTCTCTGTAAGGAGCACCAGTTAACATCCTGGCCGCCGCCCGTTGAACCAGTTGGAGTTTCCGAGCCGTTTTCAAGGGCAGCCCCACATAGAGCGCATTACAGTAATCCAATCTGGAGGTGACTAAGGCATGGACCACCCCGGCCGAAGTGTTCAGTTTTCCAAAAGAGGAACTATGGGGAAAAATTGAGTTCCTGGTTGATTGCAGGGTCCTTCTTGAATCAATCCAAAATAGCCAGTCTCTTAGTTGCCTTTTATTCATGTCCAGTGCAGAATTCAATTCGGGAAGATTGTAGTTGAGTAGGAGGTTTTCTAGGCTGGATTTCCAGTGTTGATAATTTCGCATTTCCTCATAGCACAATGCTGGAAGTCTTTATTGCATTTAAACATATACAAATCATCCCTTTGTTAGTGATGCTGTGAACATGAGTCTTGTTGTCCTCATGCTGAAATATAAAAAAATTAAAACATAACATGAAATTGGCTTTTGACCCCCAAAGTTCATTTTACAAAGAGAAAGGAATGAGTAAATATATTACATCACCTGGTTAATGCATGTCTCAAAACAGGCATAGCATTCACCTAGAGAATGTAGTGAGACTAGAATGGTGTCACAGGAATGGCTTGGTACAAAGAACTTTCTCTGGATTTGGTTCTCTGCTGTACATTTGTTTCATAATTAATTGTTCTGGAAGGGGAAATTTGTGGCATTTGCATCACATGCAGCACAGGCTGTGAGAGTCTTTGGCACTGCTAGGTAGAATCAGAACATACCATGATCCTAATTCTAGAGTGGAGTCTATACAGTATTTCATTTTGCCTGCCCAGCACAGTAATATTGTTTGCTTAAAGGCTTAGTGAATGAAAATCAAAATTATACCAAAGTGTAGATCATGGTCAGGGGCGGCTCAAAACATTACGCAAAGTAAGCATTTGCAGTATAGTTGATTTTGCCCAGGGGCGCTCTTGGGGGAAAACAGATCTTGACATATGCGAGTTGTAGTTACTGGGATGTATAGTTCACCTACAATCAAAGAGCATTCTGAACTCCACCAATGATGGAATTGAACCAAATATGGCACACAGAACTCCCATGATGAACAGAAAATATATATCAGTGATTGATTGGTGGGGTGGGCGGGGGGTGCCAAAATACTGTTTGCTTACCGTTGAAAATTACCTAGGGCCACCCCTGAGCACGGTTTATTCTATTGATAACATTTTAGTTGGATTTCCATTTTGGCAATTAGGCATTGACTTTGGCAAGTGTGCTCATGACTGAGTCAGAATTCCAAATTGTCATTTGGCAAATGAAACTATCAGTTGGTAACTGTGTTGGCTAATGAAATCAAAAAGCCACACAGAGCTACACACATCCTGCAGAAAACATCAGACTGGCATTATCTTGTACTGTGATGGTAACATTTTTTTACTCTTGCTAAGCGTATTGTGGATAACTGTGCTAGGTCAATAGTTCACCTAACATCTCATATCCTTATATTAAAGTTAATCATGCTAAATAAATACAAAAGACTGGGTATAATTTTTAATATTGCTCAAGGATTTATCCTCCTATGAGAGTGCATAGACTGGCTATGAAATTTTAATCTAAAATAGGTCAGGGAAAGGATATACTATGCTCTTAAGCAGCCATGTGAAGTCTGTATTTCAACAGATTACTTAGCTAGTTAAATAATAGTAGCGGTACAGCTGCCACTGCCTCTTTCCAGATTGTCTGCATTATCCATTTGTCAAAGAGCATCTGCATGATTACAAATGCCCTAAACTGTCATTGAGAAATTAAAAGTACTACAGTCATCAGTATAATCCATGTAAGACCGACAGTGGTGATGATACTAAACTTTGAAAAAAGATCTCTTTAAAAATATGAGTCAATATGTTGACATTCTAGAAGATGCATGAGGAATCTGTTTGTGCATAGATGGGTATGTGGAAGTTTAGGATTTAATCTCACAGAAACAGAAGAAACGCAAGTATGGATTAAGAATGGAAAACTCAAACGCTTTATACTTAGTTGGTGTTTTACTGTATTAAATATGAAATATAACTTTTAAAATCCTGGGATTGTGATGATGTACAGTTGTACAAAGTGACAAGAAAAGATACAAAATTAGTTTTTTATATGGCTGTGAAAATGTGGATGTGATCTTAGATATACAACAAATGACGTTGTCTCACATACAGGTAATTTTATCTGATCCTGTTGTAGTAGAGCCTGTGAGTAACGTTACAAACAGTAGTATGGGTATCTCGGGAAGTCTGACTTGGCCACGGTGGTACATGCTCTGGTCACATCCAGCCTTGACTACTGCAACGCTCTCTACGTGGGGCTGCCCTTGAAGACGGCCCGGAAGCTTCAGCTGGTTCAGCGCACGGCAGCCATGTTACTAACTGGAGCGGGAGGCAGGGAGCACACAACGCCCTTGTTGTCCCAGCTCCACTGGCTGCCGATTTGCTACCGGACCCAATTTAAGGTGCTGGTTTTGGCCTACAAAGCCCTAAACGGCTCCGGCCCAAAATACCTTTCGGACCGCATCTTGGCCTACGAGCCCACGAGGACCTTGAGATCGTCTGGGGAGGCCCTTCTCTCGATCCCGCCTGCCTCACAGGCACGTCTGGCGGGGACGAGGGAGAGGGCCTTCTCGGTGGTGGCCCCCCGGCTGTGGAACACTCTCCCTGCAGACATCAGACAGGCGCCCTCCCTTATGTCCTTCCGAAAAAGCCTTAAGACATGGCTGTTCGAGAAGGCATTTAATTAAGTGCTATAAAAATGTGGTAAAGACGACTGGAAAGGAACAAGGAATATGAGATTGGTTATGATTCCACTATGAGACGAAGCGGATTTTTAGTGTAATTTTGTAATTGTTGTATTGTTAATATGTTGTTGTAATTGCCTCTTTGTAAATTGCCTTTTTATATGTGTTGTACACCGCCATGAGTCGCCCTAAAGGGCTGAGAATGGCGGTTAATAAATGCATCAAATAAATAAATAAATAAATAAATAAATAAATGCATCAAATAGAAGGGGAAAAAGGGTTACTCAGGAGCAGGAATCTGATGATGAGCAGCAGAGAAAGAGGATCCAGGAAATACTTACAGTGCCTACAGATGAGGAGTCATTTGAGGGATTCTCTGAAGATGATAGGTCAATGAGTATGGGTGCCAGAAGGGGAAAAAAAGGTTACTCGGGAACAGGAATCTGATGATGAGCAGCAGAGAAAGAGGATCTGGGACATATTTACAGCGCCTACAGATGAGGAGTCATTTGAAGGATTCTCTGGGGATGGTGGGTCAATGAGTGAAGGAGAAGAAGGAGACACCATGAATTGGACTAAGATAAGAGAAATGCAAGCTATTTGTGAGGAGCCAACAACTAGTGATACCTTTATGGGGTTCTCTGGGGGTGAAGACTGGCAATCAGGGGATCCAACTAAGTCTTGGGGGGATCTATGTCTTGACAGGAGATGGAGGACTTTGAGGGGAAGACAAGGTGGCTCACATGAAGAGCTAGAAGCAGCTGCGGGGGATAATGATGGGGCAGTGGTCACTTCATCTTCTGATGATGAGTTGTAAATAAAAGTGGGTTCAGGGGTGAGGGGTCCTTGCAGAAGGCAAGGTGTTGGTGTGCATTCGTGTTTTGGGTGCTGTGTGACTTGCTGCCACCCTTGGTCTGCCCCTCTTCCTTTTTCCTTCTATTTCCCCCAGCATCATTGTATTCTCTGAGTTTTCCTATGTTCTCATTATGTGGTCAAAGTAATCTTTGCCTCTAATATCCTTCCCTCTTATGGTCAGGCTTTATTTCCTGGAGTTAAAGTGGTACCAAACTGCATTAAACCTACAGGCAGAAAGCAAACTGTCCCAAATGCTCCTTATTTATTTATTTAAAACATTTGTACCCCATCCTTCTCAACCTCCACGAAGGGACTCAGAATGGCTTCCAAACAGGCAACAATTCAATGCCAAACATAATATAAAACACATAATAAATACATCCACAAAATTAAAATTATTCTTGATATACAATACATCAAGAATCCGCTCACCAGATTAAAGTCACCAGAATTAAAATCGTCAACCAAAGCAGTCCAAGCAGTCCTTTGTTGTATGTTCCACATTTATGCCATCTTGGCCACATACTGTCCAGTTAGAGGCTATGGAAATGTTGGAGGCTATGGAAATGCATGGATGGCCTATAAGCTGGTTGAATTCTGCAGCCCTAGGCCAGTTTTTATAGTACTTTTGGCTGTTAGGACAACTAAATTGTCCATACAGCTGAGGTAATGCAAAAAGTCCAGAGTATTGAGATAAGTTTATAATGAAACTGTCCCCATGCTAGCATTGTCCTATTTTCTAGAAGCAACACTGTCATAATGAAGGCCTTCTAACTTTCCCCCATTAGCTTAAAAAGGAGCCATATTGTGTTTGTTCTCTGGTTCCCATGGTAACATAAAGAAGAAGCCTAAAATAGCACACACAAATTGAATAATATATTTTATTCCACTTAAGTATTGTACTATTAGTAACTTGTTGTTTAGAACCAGGGTGATGTAAGGATTTAAAGTATTAGGAGTGAGGAACCCAGGGTTCAAATCCTTATACTCGGTCAAGATGTTTGACTGTAAATTTCATTTGAATTCATCCCATGTAGTGCTGGAATTTGCAATTTGTTAATCTAATTGCACTTCTGTGCAGTCTCCTAAACCACAACATAACCATTCTGTGGCCTCACAAAAATGCAAAAAAAAATCTTGTTGAAGTGATATTAAATTGATAGACTTGCATAATACAGATACATCTTAACTCTCACATGGAGCTTCCTGGTTTTCTTTTTTACTGTGATTGTTAGTAGGCATATCAAACAGCAGGTGGACACAGAATGTCCAATTACTAAGATTTGAATGGACGTGTTATGTAACTGATGTTTCCTAAAACTGTAACTTTGAAACTGATTTTTTTTTAAAAAAATCATTCTCTGCAAAGTACTATATAGTCTCAGATCTTAGGCTTCTGTCCTCCTTCCTTTGGAGAGTAATTAGTCAATTTTGGATTTCTAAAGTGGATTTTTGCTCAGTTGCTACTTTGATTTTCACTTTTCACCTTCATGCTTAGAAGATACAGGAGAATGAAACTGAAAACAGATTGGATGGGAGAACATACTCTCACAGTTCAAACTTGATTATTTATATCCATTTCTGTTCAACTTTGGAGCCAAGTATGCGTTAATTGCCTTGGTAGATTACCTATAGCAGGGACTAGATAGAGGGCTTTGTCTCCATTACATACATCTCTTATCATGTTTTGATATGATCATCCATGTGTTTGGTGTAGTATTGCAGTGGGCTACTGTTTTGCTCTGATTCAAGTCCTTTCTGTCCAAAATGTTTCCAGAGGAGTTCAGAGGAATGTGTCCAGAGGAAAGCGATTAAAATGATCAAGGGTCTGGAGAACAAGCCCTATGAGGAGCAGCTTAAAGAGCTGGGCATACTTAGCCTTCAGAAGAGAAGGCTGAGAGGAGACATGAAGGCCATGTATAAATATGAGGGGAAGTAATGGGAGGAGGGAGCAGGCTAGTTTTCTGCTGCTCTGGAGACTAGGACACGGAACAATAGCTTCACACTACAAGAAAGGAGATTTCACCTGAACATTAGGAAGAACTTTTTGGCTGTGAGAGCTGTTCAGCAGTGGAACTCTCTGCCCTGGAGTGTGGTGGAGGCTCCTTCTTTGGAGGCTTTTAAGCAGAGGCTGGATGTCCATCTGTTGAGGTGCTTTGAATGAAATTTTCCTGCTTCTTGGTAGGCGGTTGGACTGGATGGCCCATGAGGTATCTTCCAACTGAATGATTCTATGATTCTATGAAAATGTGATTTGGAAAAATAATTATTTGACATGGCCTTTGATAAATGGAATTCCATATAGTTCTGTGATACCCTCTGCATTATTTAGTATCTATATGGCACCATTGGGAGAGGTCTTTCAAAGCTTTTAATTCATTTATCACTAATATGCTGATGATGTCCACTTCTACAACACTTTGAAAATTAACAAGCCAGGAAGAGTTAATACACTTGAAAGCTGCACAGATTTGATAATCGGTTGGACGAAGATGAATAAACTGAAATTAAACTTTTACAAGATAGACTTTCTGCTGACCAGGAGACAGTTTATCCCAGTGATTTTGAAACAGGCTTCCCTTCTCTGAAAAAATTAGGTTCTGAGATTCTGTACTGGTGTTGCATTCTCTAGTGGTGGAAGTGGTGATGAATGCGTTTCTACAACTTTGTCTAGAGTACTCACTTCAACCCTTTCTGGTTTGAAAACCTCCTCCATCTTTGGATGGATTAGAACATTACCTCTCTGGAAAGACAAGCTGGCCACCTGCAGGTTCCCTTTTCAGTTTCCCACTTCATTAGTTCTCATCCAATCCATTTTTCTTGGAGACACTGATTAAGCACTTAACTGCAACACCAGGACAGCATAAAAGAGAGCTATGTCTCATCAGCATACTGATGGCACTGTACTGTAAGTCTCTGGGCAGACTTGCTCAGTATTTTTGAATTAATACACCAAGGCTTCGCTTGATTGATGCCAAGGGATAGAGTACCATCTCGTGAAAACAGTAGAACCACGATTATGCCACCAACCTCTAATTTATTAAATATTATATCCAGTGGTATTGTTAGCTGCTGTGTGTTCCCAAAGAAATGACAGAGTTGCACTCTTCTATGCACATCATTAATCGTGCAATAAGACTGCCAATACCGTTTCAGGTTAAAACATACATCATTAAATATACGTGTCCATGCTCATAAGTACAATAAGAGGCAATATCTAGCATATTGTGTCATTCATGAAAAGTCTGACAGAATAGAAAAGTCTTTCCTTGCCTGCAAAAGGAAAGTAGGGATGGTTTCTGAGAAGGGCGTTCCAGAGTCTGTGAGCAGTTACTGAGAATCTCCTCTTCTGTGCTCCCATCAGATGTACCTACACAGGTGGTGGAGCAGAGAGAAAGGCCTCTCCATTATATCTCAAAACAAAGGCTGGTTTGTAAGGGAGACTATGGTCCTTCGCATAATCTGCACCTGTGCCAGGTTCAGAGCTAATTCCAGGAGCCCAACCAATCTGCAAACCTACATTCTCAGGGGGAGTGTAACCTCACCTGGCAGAGGCTGAATTCCTATTCACTTATCTGACTTTTGACTTTCCAGTACACTTCCATTCTATTTGGATTAAGTTTAAATTTGTTCAACCTCATCCATTCCATTGTTGATAACAGGTACTGATTTAGTATTTAAATTGACTTCTTTGGCTTGTGGGGAAAGGAGCAATAGAGTTGAGTGTTGCCTGTATTCTGATTGCATCAAACCCCACAAACTCCGTATATTCTCTCCCAGCAGTTTCATGTATAAATACTATGGAGGACAGAACAAATCCCCAAAGCACCCCACAGTCCAAAAGCCAAGAAGACGACAGGTATACTTCATTTTCTCATTTTGCCTTTTCAGGATGGAATGAAGCCATTGTCAAACAGTAAATTCAAGTTCCACATTAATAGAGTGTCCCAGGAGAATGCTATGTTCAATGGTATCAAAAGCCACCAAGAGGTCCAGCAGAACCAACAGAGACACACCCCTCCTGTCTAGTTCCATAACCACCATGCCTGGAACCAAATTGAAATGAATCGAGATAACCCATTTCATCCAAACTCTCTAGAGCTGAAAGGCCATGGCATATGATGGCATAGTACAGGTACATTTCCTGTGCTTCTTTTAATTGATATAGTTCAACAAATTAATTTCTCAGATAATTTTGCAGTTTGGCTGACAGTGCATTTCTTCTTTCTAATACTCAGCTTTCCTTGGCAGACAAGGAGTCTTCTCATAGGTGATAAGATGTTTATTATTATCACCCTGAAGTCTGTGCCAAATTACCTGAAATTCTGGGTTGCTTCCCAGAATGACTGCTAAAGTGCTAAGTTCACAAGGTTTGCAACAGTAACTAGAGAGCGTTATTCTTCCTGTAGTGTTTTAGGATATGCTTTCAGAATCAAAAGACTACAGCATGTTCTTTTGTAGTCCATAATTCTTAACAACATGACTTTTATTATGGTACTTGAAGTGACTTTAGATCTGTCTTTGTGACAGGAGATGGAAATTTGAACTGTGTTCTGCAGTCCATGGAATTAATAAATTAGAGACATTTTACAAAGATGAAAATGCCAACTGGTAATTCTGAGTAATCAATAATATTATTTGATATATTTTAAATATAATATCATGTTGGATTAATTTATTTTGCTAATGAATAAAGTTGTTTGCTGGCTTTAAAGAGTTAAAAGGGGAAATATGAATATAATAGAGAAAGACTGTCAGTCAAGGTTATAGTCGTATGTACAGACATTACCAATACATTTTACAGAGATTTTTCCATGAAGGTAGAAAATAGGTAATCAAAACATTATTAAGAGTTGGGGAGAATACAGTGGTGGACTTGTGTTAGCAGAAACATAGTTTTCACTGGAATCAGAAAGAAAGTAGGATCTTCCCGACTAGGAAGGATCCACTGAACATCTCCAAAAGTAATTTTTGGAGGACTGGTTTTAGTAGTGTATATGCAGCTGCAGAGAAAGTTTCAGAGCTTCTGCTAGTGCAGTGCTAGATTTATTTCATGACATTATGAAATAAATCTGAGTAAAAGGCACATATTGTTTCCAAATATTTGCACATGTGAGTTGTGGTGAAACCAAATGTGAATTCATATAATTGATGGAGGTAATTATTAGGGGTGTGTGAAATAGCAGAAATCCATTTTGTTGTTGTTTTGAATTTTGAGTGCCCTCCCCAATTCTGTTTTCAGGAAGATTCTGAAAGATCAAGAGGGGGGTCATTCAAATTTGTATTTCGGGATCCGGAGTTCCGTTTCTGTTTTTGGAAGATTCTCTCCCCAGCACACCACCACACAATAAAATGGAGGAGTTCCACACAGGCTATATATAGGCCAGCTTGGCCAAAAGCAGCATTATCTGATTTCTTCTTCTGATTGGCTATGTCTAGGCTAAAGAGGAAAAACACCTATGTGCAGCTGCTCTTGTCAATCATGCCAGCTGCTGCAGCCCCACCCCTATGGTGGTGGAGTAAAATCTCATGAAAAATAAATCCAAATCAACAAATCCTTCCCAAATTTAGCCAAAAGATTCAGTGGCTTGTGTTTCGATCTGGTAAGGCTTCAAAGGGGTCCTTCCCGGTTTGTATTTTGGCTGTTTGTCTGCCGATTTGCTAAAATTATCCAAAATCCAAAGCAACCTCCAGAAATTTGCACATCCCCAGTGATTACCCAATCTGGACCCCTGCCACATATTGTTACACAATTAAAAAAATCTTGACAGTTGGCTTCCAGACTCTGTTTGAAAACCTCCAGAAAAGGAGACACCACCACACTCCAAGGCAACATCTTCCACTGTTGACTAGCTCTTAATTGTCAGAAAGTTCTTCCTAATGTTTAGTTCTTATTATGTAATTTGAAATCATTGTCTTGTGTCCTAGACTCAGGAGCATCAGAAAACAAGCTCGCCCCACCCTCAATACAACATTATTTCAAATATTTAAACATAGTTATCATATCATCTCTTAACATTCTCTAGTCCAGGTTAAACATTCCCAGCTCCCTAAGGCATTTCTCACAGGGAATGGTTTCCAGATCTTTTACTGTTTTGGTTTGCCGTTCGTTGGTTATGTTCCACCTTGTCAATTGATATCCTTCTTAAATTATGGTATCCAGAACTGGAGACCGTATTCTAGTGAGATCTGACCAAAACTGAATGGAGTGGTACTATCATTTTCCCCACTCTAGACACTATATAGACACTCCCCGGGTTGTGAACAAGATAGGTTCTATAGTTTTGTATGTAAATCAGAACGGGCACATTTTGAAAGTGTAACTAACTCCAGCAATTTTTGTTTTAGTTTTGGGGAGGGTTCACATCCCCATAATGTTTGTTTTATTGTGTTCTTGAGTGGAGGCACCTTTTTCCCATTATAACTTTTACACTGGTGAATTTCCCTACTTCGAGCTAGATGTCCTTTCACTTCATGTTGTCTAACCCCCATTTGTAATGAGGATGTTTGTAACCTGGTGACTTCCTGTATTCCTATTAATACATCCTAGAATTATATATTTTTAGCTGCCATTTTACACAGTTCATGTTAAGCCTGTAGTCTAGGAAGACTTCTAGTTCCCTTTCACATATCCTATTGTAAAGCCAGGTGTCACTTAGATTCTATCAGTGCATTTTATTTCTTCCGACTATGTGAAATACCTTAGATTTTTACCTGTTGAAATTCATTTTGTTAGTTCTGATCCAACAATCTAATCTGTTAAGGTCATTTTGAATTCTGATCCTATACTCTGGGGAATAGCTAACCACCCTTTCCAATTTGGTATTTATTAACCTCTCTAGCAAGCTTGAGTTCATTCTGTTTCAGTTTTTCTAACTTTCTCCTTATGCATACTATCAATTCATTTGAATTTCTCTTTAATGATTATCCCCATTTCCATTTCATGTAGATGTCCCATTTAAATCATTCAATTGCAAGTTTTTAGTCAGCCATTCGGATTCTTTTTGATACCCCAAAAGAGCACAATAACAGCTATGCTGTGGGGAAGGAAGTTCTCACTCACAAGCATTTGTAACTTGAACATGGTGTTTTTATATTAGGAGTGTGCAAAACTTTATTTGTAATTTGTTTTTCAGATCTATTTTGTAAGTTTCATATATACAACTAATTAATAATCACCGGGGGGGGGGGGGCACAAAAAACTCAATACTGACTTATGACTTTTGGATGAGTTCTGTAAGTCTCATAAATAGCTCCAGGTCTCCTTCATGGTCACCACCTCTCCACTAAAGAGGCTGAGTTTGGTTCTCCCAAAGGGTCCTGAGGTGAATGGCGAGGTTAGAGTTGAGGCAGAAGCCCCACTCTTTCCCCAAAGAAGATGGCGGGAGGTGGAGGGGAGGGTGGAATGCTTGCCTGGATGGCCAGGCAAGGAAGAAGCCCCTTTAGCACATGGCTGGCCCAGAGAGAAAGACAGAGACTGCACTCACATTGAGGTTTTTATGCAGGAAACAAGCACAAATCTGAGAAATGTACTTTAGGGTGGGGCTTTTGAATTCTCTAGCATTGTTGATCTGGAGGCAATGCAGCACCTGTGTTTTAAAAATAACTTCTCCAATTTGGAGAGGGAAACCTCAAGCCCTTCTGACCTGGAGGCAATGCAGCACCTCAGTTTTTAAAGTAACTTATATAACTTGAAGAGGGAAAACCCAAACACTTTAACATAGGAAGCTAGCAGAATTCTGGGAAATGTAGTTTAGGAAGGGACTTTTTGAATTCTCTGCTACAGGAGTCCTCACTTTCCCAAACTTCATTTCCCAGATTACTGCTTTCCACCTTGTGCCCCTTCTTCCTCCTCTTCCCTGAAAGTGTTGGTGAGGGAAAGCCCATGTTCATTTTCTGAAGTTATTTGAAGATTAAAAGGGATTGTAGGGAGTTGAATCAAACCTGTGAGGTAGGCAAAATTGAGAGGCAGTTACTTCAAAGTTTATCTAGTAGGTTTTATCTTGTTGTTGTTTGTTTGTTATTTCAAAGGCTGGATGGGCATCTGTTAAGGGTGGTTTGACTGTGCTTTTCCAGCTTGGCAGAGAGGAGTTTCCCCCCTTCCCCCGCAACCATGGAACAAAAAGTATTGAAGTAATTATATCATTATAATTACGATACAGACTTTTAACAATATTTTAGAAACACTTTAGAAATGGTGCCCTGCACCCCCCAATTTAGTAATGAGCATTGAAACAATTTTTTTATGGATCGCACAAACCTATTCTATTTAGGTCAAGAGTGGGAACCTTGTAGCCCTCTGGATGTTGCTGAACCAAAGTTCCAAACAGCCCTAGAGAATTTCACCAATAATGAGGAATACGGAGACTCACGTATCAACAGTGTTTGAGTGATTACCATCCTTGTTATAGGCCAAAGTCTTGCTTTTATTACTACTAAAAGTAAAGTTTTTGCTATGAGCAGTACATATTAATCATACAATAGTCCTGAAGTTTCAATTGATCTAGTTAGGATCCAAATTGGATTGAGTCCTGAATTTATAAGCTTGATCAATTTGCCTGTTATGAAAATAGATAAAATACTGTGTTTTATCCTGTTTGTTCCTTTCTCACATGAGACAGAAAGAACATGAAATTCAAACAGCACTTTCTGTGGTTATGATGACCCCTACATTCTGCCTATTTATGTAGGTTTTCACTTTTTGAAGTCACACCAAAAACTTTAAAAACAAGAATAGTATTCCTTCCGTCTCCACTGTATAATATTTGGCAAGGTACGGGGTTGCTGAAATGCCACAAGACTATTCATATTTCATCATATTTGAGAAGTAGCCAGAGAATGGATATCTAGGAAATTGTCACCCAAAGCTGTTAATTCCCGCTCCAAACTAGTGTAGGATGTCTGAACCTCTCATCAGCTGATAAAAGTATAACATCTCTCAGTTCTATAAGGTTTCTATTCAAACAGTTCATACATCAGCACTTAATCAGTATGTGCAGACAAGTGGTTTTGCTCAGAAAGCTCTGGAAATTGCTTAGAGTCATGTACATTTATCTGGGGACTGACTTCAGCTATAGCATTTTCTCATTCTTGATTAATTATTTTGAATTGACATGGAGTTTCATACCAAATTAAAGGTAGTTTTGTGATAAAGAGGCATGTGTTTGTGCATAGGTGGAAGAGATACAGTCTCAAAACACTTTATCCATCCATCAATTATATGCTAAAAGCTTGAATGTAATGAAGAGGTCTCTTAACTAATAACATTAGAATAATCTCCACAGAGGGAAGCACTCTGT